>NW_025782901.1:0-35372 GCF_021130785.1 Homalodisca vitripennis | reverse complement strand
TTCATCTTAAATTAGGCTTTCGTTCAAAATATTATTCCATTGCCATATCTCTTCAACCCAAATTCATGTAAACATCTTTGGGCCATCATAGGATAACTGTTGTCTGGGAAATTTCTTTAAAATAATTTGGTACATCGAGAAGTGTTAAATTGAGCAGCTCTTGTTTCCCTGTTACGTCATTTTTTATGGGGATAATTCCTGCAAGTGTTTTTAAACACTACATCAATACGTTAGACTCATACACTTGTTTGAAAGTTAGGATATGGTTATCAGTGAAACAAGTAACTAGCTCAGTCCGTACGCCGACAGACCAAATTCCGTTCGCAATGCTTGCCTCTGACTCATTACCACAGGCGGCAACACCGTGTCTAATAGGTACCACCATAGTGTACGATCCCATATCTCATTGTGCTCTCGAACCATGTCATGTATAAATGGATAAGCATTAAATTCGCTAGGTCAACAAACTGTTTTCATGTGGTAACAACGCATAATTGATTTTCTCCTCTAGTGTTCTTTGTCAGGTACGTTACGTGGAATCCCCACGTTTAACTGAGAGGTCAACGTAAGTCATTTCCTAAATATTTTTACATTATCCGACTATTTTATTAGTTATTTGATAACACGTACAGCCGTACAAGGCACTGGTGAGCCATAGGGCAGAAAAAACCAAATGACAACACATAAGTTCTGCAAGGTCAGACTTAGGCTTGTTTATCTATCAAAGAATAGAATACATTTAGTCTTCGATACCAATTAATTAAACAACCTGTTGGCATAGTCAACCGCATTCCGACACCCTTCAACCATAGTGTCCCTGGTCAATCTTTGTCCTGAGACGAGGCTCTGCTGCCAGATGAGACACACCAAAGCCAGGTGTCATCAGCATATGCAAATAATAGAGGAGTGAGCTCCCTTATCTCGTTATCATGAGTGATATGGTGGACTGTGCTTCAGGACGTCTCATTGCCTTGAACGCCGATGAGTGTGCTGTCTGGGTTCATCTCCTGCACTGCAAATTACGCAGTTTTTTCAAATGTGGCAGAATATTCTCTGAAACAAACATGGAACAGGATGTGGACAGAAAAAGGCGGGAATCTTGGAAATCGCAAAAATTGCACCAATTTTTTTTTTTGTAAAGTCCCCTCTATTCCAAAAGAAGAGTTTATGATATCGAAGTCTTCACGATGATTTCTTAAAAACAAGGATGGAAGATACAATTAAAGGCTTTCAGTTTAGGGAATAATGATAGTAAGAATTTACAAGTCAATTATCTTGATCTTAAGACATTCTGTGGAATTTTTTTTCCTTCTGGGTATAGATAAGATTGGAATTTAATACAGAGAAGTAAATTGATGGAATTCTCACTTCTATAAATGTCAATGCCCTGGAAAAATACAACCACAATGAAGTTAAAACAGGAAAATGCTGTATCTCAGCCGCAGGAATTGAGTAATTCATTCAGGTTCATATTTGGAATGCTTGGAGCAGAGTACTAATCGCAACAAGCTGGGGGAATATCTCAAATATGGGGGTGAAGGTATCACCAGGAAAAAAAACAAATGAAAATATGTTGGAACAATAATTCTAAAATATTGTTTTTTTTTTTTTTATCCGATTTTATACATGAAGCCAGATTGAATGATCAAACAGAGTATACAGGCGGCTCATAGAATTCCCAGTTAAAAAGGAACAGAGGCCCACGTCCCCATTATAGTGGCACAATTTTTACTGATAGGAAGGAATAGGGACGAGACTTCATGTAGAGTGAAAAAAAGTTAAGAAAACCAAACTTAACTCTTTAAAAAAAAAAACTTCTGCAAGTGATTGTACAAGAAACTAAATGTATATGTCCAACGACCCCAATTACTGACCTCCCGTTAGCAACGTAAAGAAGCAATTCTGCTTTTTCGCTTCCATGCTAAAAAGCTTAGAAAACCAACTGGACTTTCAAGGTAATGTACTGGACCTGGGAGGGAAAGATAAATTTGTCAGAAAAGAGAGACAATCGGGGAAAGTAATCACGGATATCGTTCTTAACTCTAGGACCATAAAAGAAGCTGGGCGTTGAACGGTCTTCAGGCTAGAGGGCGGTGGTGGACTGTGATGGTGGTTTTGGAGTTTACAATTCAACATGACTGTGGGCTTGTGAATGGACATACAGTTTTACATAAGGCTTGAAGCATTGCGTGTATGTTTGTTTTGAATATAAAGAAGCCTTGAGAAAGCATTATTGCATGAACTAGAATTGTTTGACGGCCTGTCCAGCCATTTACAGAAAAGTCTTCAATGTTATGCATTTTCTTAACTGAAGTATGGAATCACAGCGAGGGGAGGAGAACAGGTACCAGATGGGACGGCTACGACCATGCTTCTGCCACGCGACAGGCCAGTATAAATCAGGCCGGCGAGAGTCAACAATATACGTTGACGCCATCCGCTTATCTACACTTCACCAAGCCGTTTATCTTACTGCCGACTCTCAGCGGAAGCTTATATACAACGTTATCTTTAAGGTTAATAAATATACAATAATGTAAAAACTCCGAACTAGTTTATCTGTTATATGGTATTTATAGGACAATGTAAGTTTACTTATAAAACAGTTTGAAAATGACTTTGAAAAATATTTTGAAAAAATTCTATATGGATTACCGGCAACAATTTATTTTAAGGGGACTGTAAATGTCTGTGGTATTGAAAGATAAAAAAAAATTAAAGGGTTTCTGCCACTGATTATTTAAATTATGATATCGAGGCCCTAATGGTTATGAGAATTTTATTTGATACGACCCACTAGAGTAATGTGAATAATTGTTTTTCTTGCATTGATCACGTTTTTAGGTACGAAATATCAAAGAATATGTAACTAAATTAATCACGGTATTGTGGGGAGCTGGGAATCGACAGACCATTAAGATTGGATTACAAATGTAATTGTCATTGGACACTATTTGTTAGTAACAGTGAGCATACTATAATTGTCGTAAAAAAATGTTGATTATCAAACCAAGCCTGAGTAGACAGCTGGCTGTGTGCAAACTGGAGCTTCTGTTTCAAAATACGCCAAGGATGTAAATAGTGCTTTGTAATGAATTTTATAAAACCTTAGTACAATATATGTTATGAATCATCTTGTACATTGAAAAAAAAATTAACAATAGATAGGAAACAAAAAGCGTAAGGAAGATGGATATCTACATAACCTTCTAAATTAAATAGCTTATAAACTGGAAAAAAACGTCTTATTAATATAAAATTATTGTAAAAATAAACTTAATGTGAAACTAAAGGAGGAGTAGCAGTAATTTGGCTCAGATTTCGTAAATAAGATGTATAAAGCAACCGAAAAGTTAAATTATTATGTCTAAGTTAAATAAATAATTGTACGATTGAGTTGATTAGTAGGAAGCTATCTGGGGTATCAGTTAGGGAAACTATTGAATAGTAAAAAATATAATTGGTATAAGCAGCATAAAAGTAAACGAAACACTGCCCAGTGTAAGGTTAATGGGAAATGAGGTCTCTCATTGCTAAATGTATTCAACAGGTATGTATGTTAGTGCATAGTACCGAACCTTCAACAAATGAATACCCATTCGAGGCTGTGACATGTCTTCTACAGGTAACAACAACCTGTAAACTTGGATGTCTTGTTGAATAGGTTTGATATGGAAGTTTAATGACAGTTAATGATAATATATAAAAGTATTGTTACGTCGGAAATAGAAAAATAAGAGTAGTTCTGGGATAGAATGGCATTAGCAGGCATAGATTGTTAAAAATAATTATAGATATATTTGGTACTAACATTGTTTGTACAGCATTCTATGGAAAAAGTCTCATTGCACAGGGCGTAGTTCCGGACGATTTTAAGGTCGGACTGTAGTGGTTCCTCGTATACAAGTCCAGGGTGAATGACCAGGAGGTGTCAGTCATATCGTCCAATATTCTCTCCATCAAAAGCAACGGCGCGGCTAAGATATTTGAGAACACTAATTAAAGAAAGATTATTAAAGTACTTTCAAGAATTTAATTATTATTTTCACCACCAATCAATATGGATTTTTACCTGGTATGAGGAACGCAGACTTGTTTTTTGTGAAAAGCATATAAGTCATAATAACAAATTCAGTTAACGATCATAAATTTTAGCATTAGGGGCCCATTTTATTTGGATGCTCAGGAAACAGCATTGAGGTTTAGATATAGATATATTGATACAGAAAATTTAGAAAATAATGGTATTGGGGGCAATCGGCTTTGACTTGGTTGTGTGGTGTGTGTGTGTGTGTGTGGTGCTGTGTGTGTGGTGTGTGTGTGTGTGTGTGTGTGTGTGTGTGTGTGTGTGTGTGTGTGTGGTGTGTGTGGTGTGTGTGTGTTGTGTGTGTGTGGTGTGTGTGTGTGTGTGTGTGTGTGTTGTGTGGTGTGTGTGTGTGTGTGTTGTTGTGTGATGTGTGTGTGTGTGTGAGTGTTGTTGTGTGTGTGTGTGTGTGTGGTGTGTGTGTGTGTGTGTTGTTGGTGTGTGTGTGTGTGTGTGTGTGTGTGTGTGTGTGTGTGGTGTTGGTGTGTGTGTGTTGTGGTGTGATGTGTCGTGTGTTGGTGTGTGTGTGTGTGTGGTGTGTGTGTGTGTGTGGTGTGTGTGTGATTGTTGGTGTGTTGGTGTGTTGTTGTGTGTGTGTGTGTGTGTGTGTGTGTGTTGGTTGTCGTGTGTGTTGGTGTCGTGTGGGTTGATGTGTGTGTGTGGTGTGTGTTGTGTGTGTAGTGTGTGTGTGTGTGTGTGTTGTGTGTGTGTGTGTGTGTGTGTGTGTGTGTGTGTGTTGTGTGTGTGTGTGTGTGTGTGTGTGTGGTGTGGGTGTGTGTGTTGTGTGTGTGTGTGTGTGTGTGTGTGTGTGTGTTGTGTGGTGTGTGTGTGTGTGTGTGTGTGTGTGTGTGTGTGTGTTGTGTGTGTGTGTGAGGTGTGTGTGTGTGTGTGTGTGTGTGTGTGTGTGTGTGTGTGTGTGTGTGGTGTGTGTGTGTGTGTTGTGTGTGTGTGTGTGGTGTGTTGTGTGTGTGTGTGTGGTGTGTGTGTGTGTGTGTGTTGTGGTGTGTGTGTGTGTGTGTGTGTGGTGTGTGTGTGTGTGTGTGTGTTGTGTGTTGGTGTTGTGTGTTGGTGTGGTGTGGTGTTGGTGTGTGGTGTGTGTGTGTGTGTGTGTGTGTGTGTGGTGTGTGTTGTGTGTGTGTGTGGTGTGTGTAGTTGTAGGTGTGTGTGTGTGTGTGTGTGGTTTGTGTGTTGTGTGGGTGGTGTGTGTGTGTGATGGTGTGTGTGTGTGTGTGGTGTGTGTGTGTGGTGTGTGTGTGTCAGACAGTTCACAGTTCACCAGTTCACAAAAATCCTTTATTTATCAGAAAGTTTACAAAAAAAAATACAATTCGCATGTGCTAACACAAATGCACGTGTGGAAAAGGAATAAAAAGTTCTTTTTTTCTTTTTAAATATAGTTGGGCATTATATATATCTACATTTTACATACAGTTTTTGCAAAGTACAATTTAAAAGCCTATTCAGTCTCTTTTGGTCAGTAAAGGCGTGAACATTAAATTTAAATAATTTGCATGTTTCAACGTTTTTAGATATTTATAGAAGCTATATAAACCTATTACAGCAAATCAAACAAAAACAAATAATTAGTAAAAACTTAACAATATCAATAAAGAGACTAATTAGGCAGGATTTATCATACACATAATTCACATATACATACATAGTATAATAATATACCGAGTATATTATAACATCAATACATACCCAATAAAATATTTATATACATATGAACAAGACACTATATCAAGTAGTACATGATTAAATACAAAAATTAATTCAACTGTTTACAAAATATTATTAAAGTTAATTTTTTTAACAATACAGATCTTCCGAACAATAACAGGATTTAATATAAAAATAATATATAGCAATAACACATACATAACAATAACAATATGCAGGCGCAATATAGATCCTACACAGAAACACTTATTCAACAATAACAGCTTAACAAGCAAGAACATTGGATAACATAACTTAAAACATAACAATTTTTTAAAAACTATGAGAATAAACTAATAAATTTTAATGTGACACAACAATTAAAAATTAAAAATTATTAAGAATTTAAGGTGTTTTGACAATACTTTCCTCCTAGGTCTAACTTTATTCATTCTCTTAAATATTTGGTTTGGATTCATACAATACGAAAACTGTCACCATAGTTCATTATGAATGCAATTGAAAATGTTTTTAATGGCTTGTATATAAGTGAATTGCTTTCTTGGCCAACTCCTTGGTGAAAAGGGTTGGGTAAAAAACCAAAAAAATACGCATTTGGCATTGAAATTGAAATGTGCTTTTACCTTTGGCGATGATTCTTCGTGATCTTAAACTACATTTTTTTTAATGTCGAAACCTGTCTAAGAATTTATAGATGTAATTTAAACAATGATAAACATAAAGTTGATTAAAAGTTAAAATGTTGTCTTCCTTAAATAAATGTGAAATTCTATCATATTTCTTTAAATTATAAATATTTCTCACAGCAAATCTTTGTGAATTTTTTATTGGTATTAAAATAGACTCGTAGGTACCTCCATAGTGGATTATTCCATACTGCAGAGTGCCTTCAAACCAAGAGGTATATAGTTGTCTTAGCAGATTGGGTTTCAAAAAACCTCTCATATGATATATAGCATAATTAATTTTTCTTAGTTTAGTGCTTAATGTGTTTATAAAGACATTCCATTTTAGATCTCTATCAATAGTTAGACCTAAGTATTTTTACATTATCCACTATTTCTATTACATCACAGTTGCAACCATAGATACATTGGTGTTTATGACAATAAAACTTATTTTCTTTTTTCAGAGATTCACAAGATATATTTCTATCAAAAAAGAGTATACATTTTGATTTACTAACATTTATTAGGAGCTTATTGTTTGACAACCATTGCGAAAGCTTTTTTCAAGATCACTTGATATTAGATGTCTTAACCTACTTTTATTTGTATGCAGAGCATAACCACTGCAGTGTCATCTGCATAAGCAAAAATCTTTGAGTTTAATTTAATTGTGTGTGTGTGTGTGTGTGTGTGTGTGTGTGTGTGTGTGTGTGTGTGTGTGTGTGTGTGTGTGTGTGTGTGTGTGTGTGTGTGTGTGCGTGCGTGCGTGCGTGCGTGCGTGCGTGCGTGCGTGCGTGCGTGCGTGCGTGCGTGCGTGGCGTGCGTGCGTGCGTGCGTGCGTGCGTGCGTGCGTGCGTGCGTGCGTGCGTGCGTGCGTGCGTGCGTGCGTGCGTGCGTGCGTGCGTGCGTGCGTGCGTGCGTCGTGCGTGCGTGCGTGCGTGCGTGCGTGCGTGCGTGCGTGTGTGTGTGTGTGTGTGTGTGTGTGTAGATAATTCTTACGAAATTGTAACCAATTAAAGGTACCACATTAGTTGAACAAACTGTAGGAAACTGATTAAAAAATACTTGTAGACTATATATTACCTGTTTTAGCAGTAACATCATTGTGTTTCAATCATTTTGGAAGGAATTGATAAAAGAAGCAGAATAGTTACCTTTACAAAGTGAGGATATTTCCCGGAAAAACGCTTGCCCTGATAAATGCCGCAGTGCAGGGTTCGATTGCCAGGCTTCGGAGTATCGCAATGTATTTTCACTTCATCAGGGCTCTCAATATACGCTGCCAGAAATCGAATGATTTGTAGTATCAATCAACAGTGAACAGAACTCTCTGTGGATATTCTGAGGAAAATTCTATTGCTCTCTTTAATGTAATGGGACAATATCGTCACTGTTATCTGTTATATCCGGATATTTTTATTTAACACAAGCTCCTTCTTACCCCTGATATTATAAAACGCTTACTAAAGTTACAATGAATTGAAAATTAAACCATTCAGGAAGAGTTGACACCAATTGAGTCTCCTAAATATTAAACACAAATATTTTTGTTCTATTTTAGGCTCTCAGTAGGCCAGTGCAGCAAAAGTGTAGATTACAACTACACTGTTGAGGATACAAAATAAAGCTTGTATGGCTAGTGGACAGCGAAATTATCCGTGAAAAAAGTAGGATAAGATGTAAAGAATCTGTTGATCTTACATGTAATAGACTCTCAAAAAATGAAGTTGTTAATTTCAAACCTTAAGTTTAGCTATGCTACTAATATTTATGACGTTGTCAGGCGATAATAAAACTAGTGTCAGCAACTTTAGCAGTGTCGATGACTGTCTTACTTAATTATTCAATATCCCAGGGTAAATTTCCTTCGAGTCTTAAACGTTCAAAAGTTATACCGGTATTTAAGAAGGGATCAAAAAATGGCACCAGAAAATTATAGACCGATATCTATTCTTTCTGTAAAAAGTAGAGGGTATGAACGCATCCCTATATATATATATATATATATATATATATTTAGGAATGTCAAATTAAAATGCACCTTTGTTGTACTTTGGTTTCAGTATTAAGTTAAGTAGAATAAATACAGAGAAAGTGAGAGAGGCCAATATTGTGATGGTTCTATATAATCCAATATAAAGTGACAATGGGGTATCACTTTATATTGCATTTAGTGTTATACTCTGATTTCAGTATAATGTTGAGTAGAATGATACAGAGAAAGTGAGAGAGGCCAATATTGTGACGGTTCTATATAATCCAATATAAAGTGACAATGGGGTATCACTTTATATTGCATTTAGTGTTATACTCTGGGTTCAGTATAAAGTTGAGTAGAATGATACAGAGAAAGTGAGAGAAAGCCAATATTGTGACGGTTCTAATATAATCCAATTTAAAGTGACATTGGGCTATCACTTTATATTGCACCTACTGTTATACTCTGAGTTCAGTATAAAGTTGAGTAGAATGATACAGAGAAAGTGGGAGAAAACCAATATTGTGACGGTTCTATATAATCCAATTTAAAGTGACAATGGGGTATCACTTTATATTTGCACCTACTGTTATACTCTGGTTTCAGTATTAAGTTGAGTATAATGATACAGAGAAAGTGGGAGCAGCCAATATTGTGACCGTTCTATATAATCCAAATTTAAAGTGAAAAGGGGGTGTCGGTTTCTATTACACCTAGTGTTGTACTCTGGGTTCAGTATAAAGCTGAGTAGTTGATAGAGATAATGCGGGAGAAGCCAATATTGTGGACGGTTCTATATAAATCCAATTTAAAGTGACAATGGGGTATCACTTTATATTGCAACCTACTGTTATACTCTGAGTTCAGTATAAAGTTGAGTAGAATGATAAAGAGAAAGTGGGAGAAGCCAATATTTGTGACGGTTCTATATAATCCAATATAAAGTGACAATGGGCTATCACTTTATATTGCACCTACTGTTATACTCTGAGTTCAGTATAAAGTTGAGTAGAATGATAAAGAGAAAGTGGGAGAAGCCAATATTGTGACGGTTCTGTATAATCCAATTTAAAGTGACATTGGCTATCACTTTATATTGCACCTACTGTTATACTCTGAGTTCAGTATAAAGTTGAGTAGAATGATAAAGAGAAAGTGGAGAAGCCAATATTGTGACGGTTCTGTATAATCCAATTTAAAAGTGACATTGGGCTATCACTTTATATTGCACCTACTGTTATAACTCTGAGTTTCAGTATAAAGTTGAGTATGAATGATACACAGAGAAAGTGGTGAGCAGCCAATATTGTGACCGTTCTATATAATCCAATATAAAGTGAAAAGGGGGTGTCGGTTTATATTGCACCTCTTGTTATACTCTGGTTTCAGTATTAAGTTGAGTAGAATGATACAAGAGAATGTTGGAGAAGCTAATTAATATTGCCTGGGTTTTATATAATCCAATATAAAGAGACAATAGGATGTCAGTTTATGGACTTTGGTTTTAGTATTAAATATAATAAGACAAGTTTTACTTTCAGGATAACTTATGAATAATTGATTGTAAGCACTTGTCGAATAGGTTTCACATACTACAGGTTTTGAAAGGAATCAGTATGACGATAGTCCTAGCGTTTTTTAGGTAGTCATATATATGATCTGTGATTCTTGTCCTCAAGGTAATAAACTGGACAATTTTTACATTGAATTTTGTAAATCACATTTTTCGACAAGTCACCCCAAGATAGGTTTATACACCTGTTATGTGTGGCTAAGGGAAAATTTGGTAATACAGGGCATTTAAAAAAGAACGTTACAACTTTTAATATTCATATAAAATTTATTAAACAAGGTACAGAGCTAGTTTTGGTGTTGTTTTAAAGGAAAACAGTTAAAATTTTGACTAGCGTAGTCCGCTAGTGCCTAATCGCACCGCACAAAGCGCTAGTGACAGTTACCTTAAACATGGCTGCCTTCACTGGACCGGAGCGTGTTAGTTGTGCGTTTTGGTTTGAAGAATCGAAGTCTGCGACAACAGTTCAGCGTAATTTTCGTACCAAGTACGCTAAAGATCCTCTTAGTAGGCCTAAAATTTATGAGTAGCATAGGTGCTTAGTGAAACATAAAAAATCCCTCAGGTCGTCTCAAGCACATCTGACGAAGTCGTTGAGCAAAGTGGAGACAATGTTTTGTAAATAGCCCTATGAAATCGACCCGGCGTGCATCTCGTGAGCTGCAAGTACCACATACGACGGTTTGGCGTGTGTTAAGAAAACGTTTGCACTTGAAACCATACCGATATTCGCTTTTACAAGCAATTAAAGACACTCATAAGATGCCCGTAGGAACTTCTGTGTGGATATGTTAAATCGAGTGGATGATGATGAACATTTCTTGGACAACATAATCGTATCTGACGAGTCCACTTTTTACTTAAGTGGCAAGGTAAACACACATAACTGTAGGATTTGGGGCAGCGAAAATCCACATGAAACATTACAACATGTTCGTGATAGCCCTAAAGTAAACGTTTTTTGTGCGTTGAGCAAAGAGGAAAGTGTAACGGCCCACTTTTTTTCCAAGAGAGAACCATCAATGGGATAGTGTACCTTGCTATGTTGCAACAATTTTTAATACCACAGATCGATGAGGATTGACCGAAAAACGAAATGTTTTCTTTATGCAAGATGGCGCACCACCACACTATCTGACTGACGTCCGGGATTTTCTAAATGACCGCTTCCCAGGTCAATGGATTAGCCGTGATGCGCCAATTGCATGGCCCCCCGTTCCCCAGACCTGACACCGGCTAGATTTTTCTTCTGGGGTTTCATAAAAGATATGGTGTATGTACCTCCTTTGCCGGCCACTCCTACCTGAACTTAGAGCAAGAATTTACACTACTGCTGAGCAAGTTACACCTGAAATGCTAGTGCGAGTCTGGGAAGAAATCGACTACCGATGGGATGTCTGCAGAATAACCAACGGAAGCCACATAGAACATCTTAAGTTTAAAAGTAAAAAAAACTTGAAGTATTTTCCTTTCAAATAACATAAAAACCAGCTCTGTACCATTGTTTAATAAAATTTATATGAATTTTCAAAGTTGTTAAGTCCTTTTTGAAACGCCCTGTATATGTACTATCATTTACCCGCGGCTTCACATGCCAGATCAATGAGCATCAGGGACTCCATTCCAAACATTCCTTGATAGGTGATGGGAATTGGAAAATATTTTAATCTCCACATCCATTTTAATAATTCTAATTATAGTCCTTATGTAAATTTTTTTTAAATAAGACCTATAATTTGAGGCCCTAAAGACGGATAGTAAACTGGTAATTATAAGTACCAAGAAAATAAATCAAATTTCTCTGCAAGAATCGATGTTATTTGATAGAATTGCTCCAATGATTTCAGTGACACTTGAATATTGATAGTTGAATTGTTGAAGTTAAAATCTGTAGTACTTTTAAGTAAAACACTTGTAATATAATATGATTGGAGTCCTATAGTGACTTAAAAGTAGAAATAGGCATGAACCACATGGGTATTATTCCGGTGTTAATGGTTAAGAGGATCACAGGTTGAGCAAAACTGGTGACTAGATCTTGTTTCCAGGTTTAGCGCGAGTAAGAGATAAATCTAGTTCGAATTAGTTATTTTCCCGTCACTACTTTTTGTGTTATTGGCCTGATAAAGGAAACATAAAAAAATTAAATAAAGTAATAGTGGAGTTCTGAACTACATTTAAATGAAAACAAATTATTTTGTCTATTCATAAAAATCGTCATAGAACATTTTTGTTTTTGTTTTACAAAATACAGTATTTTTGCATGCGATCCATTATTCACTTGAAGTATTACTTTAAACGACCACAATGACGAAGAAGACAAAGGAAAGGATAATTGGTAACTACGCCATTATCCATTTAGTACGCCATTATACAAAACATATGGTTTCGAATTGAAAGATAAGTGATTGAACAACATGCATGGACTAACATACTTTTTATTGACAGAGCGAAACTTGACAACCTCAAGATACCATCAGGACATCAAGAAACCAAGAGGATCTCAGTCAGAACTACGTGTCAAACAATGGACTTTGTTTTGACAGAGCGAAACTTGACAACCTTAAGATACCATCAGGACAATCAAGAAACCAAGAAGGATCTCAGTCAAAACTACGTGTCAAACATGGAATTTGTATTGACAGAGTGAAACTTGACAATCTTAAGATACCATCAGGACATCAAGAAACCAAGAGGATCTCAGTCAGAACGACGTGTCAAACATGGACTTTGTATACAAAACTAGATAACCTTAAGAGAGTTAAAATTGTTGTCTTTTTATTTTCAAGCATACGGAACATGATTTAAAAAGATAAAACACTATGGCAATCTTTCTCAAGTTTTTATTTATAATTTCTAACCCAAATTAGACATAAATACATAGATCTTCTAAATGAATTTCACAAGAGATCGTACTGACATTAGACTGTTAAAGTAAAAAGAAAAGACATTAAATATTATGTTTTTTATTTTGATTATATAATGAAATAAACTTTCAAAAGGGGCCTACTACATAGCGAAATGTTGATGATGTTTTCAGAAGAGTCAAAGGTTTGAGAATCGACTCATATTGATCGAACTATCACATATTTTACAGTATATGATAATGGTATTAAATAAACTTTAACGGCCTACAAAATATAGTTTATTCCACTATGACTCATGCAAACCAATAAGCAGTGTATAAACGTTACATTAAGTCAATGTCTATTACTTGAAATTTAACCACGCTTCAGGCATTTTTATCGATTCTATTGTTATTAAGAAACATTTTGAACAGTAAGTTAGCAATGTAAATTTTGAAAAGAGTTAGTTTTTTGTTAATGTGCATGTGTGAGTTATTCAAGCACGAAAATATTATGTAATTAAATTATCCTGTAACTCCATTTTGAACAAACACTTTCTACACTATCTGAGACAAAGCCTTTCTTTTAAAATCTTTTGTATATTGTATACCTCTCCCGAAAATTTACTCTGGCTACGCTAATGCTTGGTCCTATTCATTATATGAAAAGTCTAAGGTATGTATGTATGTGTAAGAGACACATAATGTCTATGTCTATGTCTATGTTATGTGTATTATACTTAATATAATGCACACAAGTCAATATACAGATTGGAGGCAATGTGTTCAAGATAGTTTGTAGAATCAAAATTTCTGCATGAACTTGAACGCAAAAGATCACTTTCTTCAATGTGTCGCTCAAGGTCAGCTCAGTTTTTTGGGGTTCATTATGAGATCTTCTCGGAACGGGCTTTGCATTGAATCACTCAAGACTCCTTACGTCATTTGTGAGATCTCATCTGTAGTATGTGCGCCTGTTATGTGGTCTTCTCCGTAGCCAGAAGAACTAATACGAAGTCCTGGAAAGAGTCCTACGCAGATTTCGTCAGAGTAGAACGTGGCCGCCACTTTTAGCGCTAAACATGGGCTCTTATGGAGTTATTCTGGACCAATGAGAAAGCAGCAATGGCGGCTAGGCCACGCCCCCTACCCCCCCCCTCCCCTCCCCCCTCCCACACCCCCCGCCCCCGATCCTAGACCCCCTGCGACGACCCCCCAGCCAATGGGAGAGCAGCAAGCCCCCCCACCTTACGAGAGCGATGGCGGACGAGCGATGGCGGACGGTGTCATGGCGGATGAACAAAAATTTGTGTCTCCGGCGGCCGGTATCCGAACCCGGACCCCTACGAATGCGAGACTGGTCGCGCTGACCACTGGACCACGGAGACGAGTTGTGCGTGGCGGCGCGATATGGCTGTACGTGCGGCGCGGGGCGCCCGGCGATCAACGGGTTTTTTTTTTCCATATCAGCTGTAGTTTTCTTAGCTTTGCGACTGCGGTGCTGCTATCTGGTAGAGACGGCTTACAACATGCTGGTAGCGGCAAGTGAGGACGCAAAAGGTATGCCTACTGTAACACTATTTTTTTCTGAGCGTACGTGTGCGACTGCGGTGCTGCTATCTGGTAGAGACGGCTTACAACATTCTGGTAGCGACAAGTGAAGGACGCCAAAAAGTATACCAAGCCGCCCAGGATTTGAACCCTGGTCCCGCGGAACGTAAGACGAGCGCTTAGACCCACTCGGTTGGCATACCTTTAAGAGCGATGACTGCTCTCTCTCGTGTAGGCGAGCATAATCTCATTACAGCACATGGTGACAGAGCGGATACAGCTGTGCATTCCAATGACTACAACTGCACATGTGTGTACCAGGCCATCTGTACGTCTTACTCTGTCAATTACTGACCCAAAACGCAAGCGTGAAGGTGAATATGGTACTTTACCGTACGGTTATTGTAAAAAAAAATCTAAAAACCAGCTAGAGTCGGAATCTTCAGCTATTGGTATTTGGTGAACTAGAGACGGAAACATTATCACAGTGAAATGTAGTGATCTGTTAATGATAACCGGAGGACAACAATAAAAATAACTCACCCTTTTTGGAAGTCTAGTAGCCTAGTACTCTCTCCAGCCGTTTCCAGCCACCACCGAAACCACCACGCAAATCGAATTCGTCGTCTTCTTCTTCTTCTTCTAGTGTTGAATATCCACTCTCGGATTCTTCTGATTCTGAGTCCCAAAAAAACTCCCAACCGCTACTAAACACTACCCCCAGGGAGACTGTTGAAGAGGTGAATGAGGAAGATCTCGAAAGGGGACACAGGTGGTGGTGATGGAGTCGACAACAGGTCAATAACACGTAAATACAAAGAATAAGCAGCAATAATTACTGATATCATCTTAACCGAGTCGCGCGAACACAGTACTGAGTGAGAAGACCCCACAATTATGAACCACCAGCAACTGCATGTGGTCACCACATGTGACGGTACATCTCCTGCATAGATGCACTAATCTAAAAATAGCAGGGAGCCGGGGCGTTTGCAGAAATAAACACTACGTGTTTACGTCCGTACTACGTTTATTAAAAAGCGTTCTGATTACATACATTTCCAAATCTTAACATCTACCAAAAGTCCGTTTAACACCCGTACATCTAACTTTATACCTTTTAGAACGACGTCATTTCTTGTAGATCACTGTCATCTAAAGTCTTTTCAAATCTCACCGGTAGAAATGTGACGGCTGTTTTGGTGCTGTCCACTTCTTAACGAGTAACATCACTGCCTTCCGGTCAAATTTAGTGTCCACCTTCTTTGCCTCCAGGATCCTGTAAGCCAGCTTTCCGTGTCACACTCTTTTATCGCCATCTTTGGTGTGGGTTCACCATGCTTCTCCAGGGACGAAAGCTTTGTAGAAAGTTCCATTTTTCAATCTGTAAAGGAAAACCGACAATCTGTATAGCGAATAATCTTAACAACGAGTTCATCGTAAAACTGTTAACTTGGCTAGCGGATTGAGAATAACTATGCGTGAGCAACACACCGCAAATAGAGGAGCGCAGTCCGAATATCTTAAAGAAAACAGTTAAATGTGTAGTGTAAGGTCACTTACCTGTAATGAGAGCGTCGACACGTAGACGAAGAGTGACTGTGACGATCAGCTCGCCACAGGTAGTATATATACCTTGGAATGAAAGTGGAGGTAGTCGCGGCTGTGGTCGTGGCAAACTGCCAAGCTGAATATAGACAGGAATGCAGGCGTAGTTGACCCACGTTTTCCATCACCTACGGTAGGCTTTTTGAGCCAGGCCGTAGGGGTCCTCGGGCGCGTTTTTTAATTATAGTGAGTTTCCCCAGGAGGCCTAATCTCACTTAACAAAGAACACTGAACACGTTCAAGTTCTCAACTCAATGCCGAACCTCTCCGTGTCACCTCTCTTTGCGAGTGGGCCCCAACCATCGCCCACTCTGTCGTGATGGCCACTCCATAACAAATTTGCCACCTCCGAAAAAGTAAACTTTTTTTTTGTGTCCTTTGCGAGACCGTTTAGCGAGTCCGTTAAAGTTCTCAACTAAATGCCGAACCTTTCCGTCTCACTGTCAAGTACTCCGCAAAAAACTTTTATATTTTGCAAGTGTTTTTTTTCTGCCCCACGTGAGCTTTGAAGTTTTCAACTTAGATGCCAAACTCCTTAGCTCTCCGCAAAGACATTTTTTCCAGGAGTAGTTCTCAACTCAATGCCGAACTCCTCCTCCTCCTTCCGAGAAGGACATTTTTGTACTTAATCTACATTATACTACTAGGTGGACGCGACAAGTCACTTTACTTGGTGAAGCCTTTCAATATGACTTGCCTCATCCAGGTGAAGCTGAAGCATCTCTCAGTCGGTTTCATACAAGCCACTTTACTTGGAGAAGCCTTTCAATGTGACTCGTTGTAACTTACAGAGGATGAGCGAGATCCGATTCTCAGCAAGATTCCTACAAGTCACTTTACTCAGAGAGGCCTTTCCAATGTGACTCGTGAAACACAAGCAGAGAATCGGATGTTGACCACTTTACTCGGTGAAGCCTTTCAATGTGGTCTATCGTAAAAACTGGAGTTTTTCTACGGAACACATTACGCTTCATCACTATAATAATTACAATGGTCCCTGAAGAAACTTTCCACTAAGGTTTTGGTACAATAGTATGTAATCCCAGTCCAGCTGTTCAGCAAAAATCGTGTATAAACAGCTCCGATAGAACCTGGTGACGACTTATTACTATCCAACAGTAAGTGTCAAAGTTCGGCATCATTTCACACGTAAAATGAATTCAGGAAGGCGAGAAATTTTCCCAAAATCGTGGTCCAAATTACTTTATGCTGAAATATTCTCAACATGTCAAACGAAAAAAAGTATAATTTGCCGATAAAAGCTTCCAATTCAGAAAGCGACTAAATTTCAAAATGAACGCATCAGTGAGCACAACCGACAGGCACTTTGGGCTCTCGAGAAATGAGGTCCCATACAGCAGCGGTAGCAGCAGCAGCTGTACTCGCCATGCTGACACGATGTAATCTCAACATGTGACCGTGAAACAGAATGACTACTAAAGTGGACTGGTGAGTCTGTTTATTCAGGATTTCAAAACGACATCTAGCAGCGTGCATTGCACACCGTACATCTTCATATCACGGCCGCTGTGTTGCGGTAGGGAGCAGGAAAACCGATGCGATCCTTTACAAACTGCATAATGTGACTACTGTCATAACATGCCAGGTTTGTCTAGCTCACAAACGTTAGAGTGAAACCGTCTTAAAAATTTTCGCTTTCTCATGACCACGTGTATAAATTATGGTAAACGGCTTGCACAGGTTGCGAATGACACTTCCACTGTAAGGGAAATCGCCTTCTTCCCACAAGATCTTGTGGTAGTTCTTCTCTAACCACAGAGCTGTTGTACGCATTTTCTTGTTTAATCTCTCCCTAGGAAAACGGAGGTTTGAAAACAATTTGACATTGAAATGAATTAGCCACAATGGCAAACTCTTTGATTATAAACGGTTTTTTGTTACCTTGAAAAGCTTGAAAATTTCAACTACTGCCACATTCATCGCCGCTGGAATGTGGCCAAACGTTTGTGTAGCACTGGACGTCATCAAAAAGTCTGTCGCAAAGGGTGACGTGGGTTAAAGCCTCAGGCGGATCAACGTAACCCTCGTCCGGACTTCCGTTGTTAGGCAATGCTAACACATCACCGACGTAAGATCTCAATAGATCCTCCGTTAAAAAACAACTCGTTGATTTGACGTGTTACGCAGGGCAGACAGTTGGTGAACTGAGTCCACTCGTCTACGGACAGAGTTAATGTATTCTTTCCGTCGTACAGTACAACGTACTGCTGACCAATATACTCTACGTACCACCATATTCTCTCCACTTTCGCTTTTAGAACTACTGAATCTATGCACGCCTGTTCGATTCCAAGAGGTCCGGTGATTTGGTTCGCGCCACCCTAATAGAATGTTGAACATTTCAGGTTTCCAAAACGCAAACGTTCCCCTTTTACCTTTCATCAAGATACCGACACCGTTGTCCGTGATCAACAAACAATCCTACAATCAAGTATTTGGAAACAATCAGGATTCAAAATAGTAAAGAGACTTTAGAAACACACCGGTAACTAGATTCGGGAGATTTCGTTTTGAGCTTTTACGGACTGATTTAACCTTGTCTATTTCCATTGGTTTGACTCACCAGCTGGTCCTCCTCCTCCTCCTCCTTGAACACAGCATCAGCGACAGTAGCCAGTATGTCTTCACTCTTTCGCTCCATGATCACGAATGACTCTGTAACACCTTGAGCAAACCAATTAAGTACCTGACGTATTAGTCACTGGCTTAATACAATTACATACCTCCTCCTCCTCCTCCTCCTCCCCCTTCTTCTTCCATAGAGGATATCGTATAGTCACTATCATCTTCTATGACATCGTCGGTCGTCGTTTTGCACAGTGTTATCGTAAATTTCATTTAACAGTCTGAATATTTCATCTTTCTCGCGCCTGTCAATCATCTACACATACACAAGTGTCTGGTACATCTTGACAATCCGGTGCGGTATACGCACATTCGCAATAATGCATGTAGCCATCACTCGTCCGTTTTCATTGTTGTTAACTGGTGATTGCGGATTAGTCTACGGATTTCACCGACCAAATCAAGGACAATATTTATCTTCCGTGAACCTTCCATCGTGGCGTCCAATTTGAAACTGAAAGATTCTGTCATTTGCATCGTGTTTTATTCACGTTACATCATCTTCTTATACCGTGCCCTTGAGCATTGTGTAAACGAAAATACGAGTCATGAAGCAGTAGACAGTAGGCTGTGGTGTTGGCCTTGAACGCTTCCGTAGCCTCAAATTCTAGCCGTACATCGACAGGTCCAGACTTGACCGAATCATTTTGGCGTGAACAATCAATCACATACAGAGGTGTTTTATTTTCAAACGTGTCCAGACTTGACGTCAGGCCAACCGACGACCACCTAAATCGCCATAAATAGGAGTTTTGAAATCTTACAAACATTTCGTAGAATATAGCGGTGTCTCCGTGAATGTTGTCATAAGGGAAATATTGTGTATTTAAATACAGGCGGATGTTCGATAACTTACAACTGTCAAAAACATGACATGTCTTTCTTTAAGTTGTTTTTCCTTTCTGTCTGGAAAGCTACAATCACGTATCGTGGTTTCTCTCCAATTGAGAAGAAGTTTTTATAGTCCATGATTGACGTTCAGTTTGCGGCAGTACAGGGTATTCGTGCAACTCCCACGATCTAAACGGTATATGTATTGGAGTATCTTTTTTCAACTAGACGTAGGATTTTAGCACGAAACAAGTCGGATACAGAGATGTGAGGCACCCGCCAGTACAGATTGGTGATCTTCAACGTGTGGGTCGCTGCGTCATCGCTAATAATAGCGTTGGCATCTGTCGCCGACCGCAGCAGTATCAACTCTTGTTTTTTACATTCACAATTATTCTCTTGTAATCCTCTGGCGAATCCCAACAACAACCTTAAAGGCACAGAAAATGAGAATTTGTTCATTTCTTTCTTTCTACCGGGGCCGAACCAGCATGCATTTTTCCAGATTATTTTCGTCTTCCGGCACGAGCTGATAATATATTTTTTTAACGAACTGGCTATACCTACATTCTTTGTGCGATCAATTTCCACACCGCCAATCTCGTATCGGATATCATCAAAGAGAAAAAGCGATCGCGTTGTTAACCAGAGACACTTTAGCATCTGTTGTACCGTCAGCTTTCTTACCGCTTACTGTACCCACAACGTGTAGTGTGCTTTCCAAAAGGAGCTGTTATTAAATCCTGATAACTATGATTTAGGATATCAGCTTATTTTCATACGTTTATTATTAAACGTGGTTGAAAGCAATACGAATTATGTGTTGTGATATTCGCAGTCCGGTAATTGATTTCATTGTACTGACAGCGGGACTTCTCTATATCGAGGAAGCAATTTTCAGGTCAGCGAAATGTGTCGCCTGGTTGGTTAAACGTTTTAAAAGAGCCAGAGAGAGGCGCACAGATAATTTGCGGGTTATGCAGAAGTTACCCGACTATCCAGGGCCGCCGACGGTCTATGATGACTTCTGAATTAATGTTCACCTGAAGACAGCGCTCCTACCCCAACATTAGAACCCCTCACTTAAATTACATTAGACACCATGAGGCAACCCACTTTCTTTTATATTGCAACCACTTCCCTCAAAGATAACAGTTTCACCTCTGAGGATTTCCACCGAGCATAGATTGTTTGTTCTTGATCTTTGAAGCTCCGGACAGTTATTGTGTGTGAGCACTCGTTCTGAACGTTTGAGCGGGGGGGGGGGGGGGGGGGGGGGGGGGGGGGGGGTGGGGGGGGGGTCGTAAATAAAATCACTGTACCAGGATGTCCTGCGGACTATTTTATTACTCCCCGGCTCTTACTTGGCGGAATAGAACTCGTGAATAACGTGACTCCTCTTACAACAACCGTTATCAAAACGAGCCGCGAACAACGTCTGCACTCCAACTCTTATGCTGTTCACACTTTGAGAATAAATTCAGCAGGCAGCGTCTGAAGTGTATTTGTACTGTTATCTTAGCTTGCCAGTCACCTTTTTGCTGTGAAAGGCCCAATATCAGAATGGCAATTGTGCCTTTCTCTTGGGCTGTAAATCTCAAATCATGCAACGTTGCTTTTAATCTCGGTCTTAAGAGTATTGTTTTAATTTGCCCTTATTCAAAGCGATGGGGGGGACTGTGATCACCCTCCGGTAGTCTCCCCTCGTATATAACATTCGGCAATATCTTCTACTCTCAGTAATGAACCTTCCTCAAAAACGTTATCCACTTCCATCCATGGTTTCTTTCCGCGTAATAAACATTTTATATGCGTTTTACCATTCTTCTTCAATATTGGGAATAAGAATTGGAACGTGGCTCAGTATCTATCAATCCAATTAACGTAATCGCCATCACTCGGTGGTCGTATGGAGTGAAATACGTCACAAGTTTATTCTTGAACCCTTTCCCCCCCCTCCACGCTCAGAGCAAAAAAACATTCGTTTCCGCTGAAGAATACTCTCAAGCACAGATGCTCCACATATCAACTGGAATCAATAACCCCTGGACGACTCTTTGATAATTATACTGTACTGTCAGCGGTTGGTGTCCGAAATAGTATATGAGCATTCCGACAAAAATTCCCGCAACGGACGGGACGAAGATTTCGCGAAACTGTCAAAATAGTCTGTACCATTATGCCGGCGTTTCTGTAGCCAAACCCCAATGGAGGCTACCCGTCCAACACCGTGTAAACCTTGAGAGTCCAGATTAACTATAGCTGACTCGTGATTTTCTGGGGCCCTGGTTTGCTCGAGCGGGTAAACGTGTTCCGCATAAACACCACCTCTAAAATTGGGAATCTGCTTAGGATTGTTTAGGCGTAGATGTGCATCAACATCTGAGAATTTTGTTCAACGGGTCCTTATCGGGATCACGAGATTTTTTTTTTACAGTCAACAACTCACCTCTTCTATTCCTTTTCTAAACAAACACGCAGCTCCCCCTCTTTTGGATAAGGGGTTTATTAGGGTTTAAAGTGGCCACCTACCTTATCGTCTTTTTCCTTCCGCTCTTCTTCTTAACAACTGTTCCTCTCGTTCCTACCTTCGCCACGCGAACACACTACCTTGCCACGCCGAATTTAGAGCCGTTTTGAAGCTTTCACATCGCACCGAGGTACCACGCTAAAGCAGCTGCATCTTTCAGCCTAAAGTCGCGTCTGGGACGGCTTTATTTACTCTATTCTCGCAAGGCCCGCCTTTTGCACAAAACTCTTTGTCTGCGTTGATTGTACGATGCCTTTATTTCCCCGAGTCAACTGTAATTTATCGTTTCAAAAAAAATAAAAGCTATATCGTGAGATACTGGCAGTGCTTCATCCCAAATAAAATTCACCTCCCCTTCTTCACTCCCCTCCAGCGATTCTTTTTTTCCAAGAAATGGTGCCACGGTCCGCCAGAAAGAATAGCCGCGGGATGGTGTGCCTGTCAAAAGGTAGAAGAGTGCAATCGCCCTTGTTTAATTAGACACTAGAGGATAATACCTCCTGCTCCTCCGATGGTGTCGCTTTCCCGTCTGACGGACGACCCCTTTGGCGCTTTTGGCCATATTATATCCGCGCCGTGGCCAAAACGCAGAAACTGGCAGTGTAATGGCTTCTTGCCAATCACAGTTTTATATAATTAGTATCTTACCGGATCTTCATTATTTTCGTTTATGGCGTTTAAGAAAAACGTGGAATCCAACGAAGCGTTACTTTTGAAACGAATACCACTTGGTCTTTAAGCGACCGATCTAACGACTATCTACGGGCAGTGACAGAGAAGGCCGAGACGAGTAAATATAGAAACTGTAAAACACTTTCATCTACTTAAGACCTAACACCTACGAACGAGGATAGTTCATGTGAGTCACAGCATCCTTGCATTTCCGGTAGGGTCTGCAACCTAACCCTAACTTTTTTTGTATTGGGCAAACTCGCCAAACCGTCCTTTCGTTCTTCTTGTAACTAGTGTTTCGCGTTGAAATAGTTGAGCGTCCCACAGCGTCACGAAGCTCGACCAGTTAGGGCATCAGGCCACTAAGCATTAACCTTGTTGTTTCCCAAGCTTCCCAACCATCCTGCCTTTTTTTGAATAGTGTTTATTTTTGAAGGTAACCCCGAGATTGTTTTTAACGGCGTCATCGTTTTTGTTTAGGTGCTCCCCTAGGGGGGGGTGGGGGGATTTGGATGTAACTCTAAAGCGCTGGAACTTGTAAGATTTATCCTTTAAATCTTTTGTGACGTGTATGTGTTCGGCACCCTAGTTGAAAGCGAGTGGGTAGAGCATCTGTATTGGTTCGTTGGTAGAGGCTTTTTAACTTATATTGCTTCAATCTCTGTTTCCGGACAGTCAGATTCCCATCTTTTCCGCGATTACATCTGCACCTGTATTTACTGGTCAGCGTTTTGTAGATTTACGGCGTCGAGATCATTCTTCTGGACTTTTTACATGTCACTTGAGTAACTCTTCCCGTTAATGATCTGTAAGTCACCTTCGGGCTGGCCCGTCAGCTTGAATCGCATCCTCCTTTCGGGTCCCACTTAACCCGCCGTTTTTTCCCCAAACTGCCTGGATCGCCGTTCCCAGAACTTTGTTCAAACTACTCATCTGTTGGCAAGTCGATGGCCGAGTCACGAACATTGTTACTCTTTATAAATATAACTTATCCCAGGTCGATATATTGTTAATGGTGCGATCAACGTATAAACGTGTGCTTTGAATACCTATCCTAACAGCTAACCGGGTTACTGTGTACTTCTAATTGATCCAATGGAAACAATTGAACCGCCTCTAAAAAAGCTTCATAGAATTTTTCTTAGTGAATTTCTTTCCAAGCTGTTTAGACTTTGTCGGTTAACAAGTCAAAAAAAAAAAAATTCATTTCGGTCTGCAGATCCTCCTTAACTTACTGATCAACGTCCTGTAGATTAAGCAGGCGCTCTAGTTCATTTCTTTCAGGGTTCCCTAGATTTCTGCAGAACGTTATATCTTTCCCCTCTGGCACGTACATAGTCACCTTCGGCAGTCACATTGAATTCCCTCGCCGTTTCGGCTACTGGTTGCAAGTCCTTGTTTTAGCCTTTTGTACGCTTGAAGCGGGTCGCGACAAGTCCAAAACTTGTCGCATCTCACTCATTTTAACAAGTGATTTGAAAGACCTCCTCCTGTACATTAGCTCTTTTAATAAAAATATCTTATTCCCAGTCAATATATGAGTTTTCATCCAAGCATCATACAGACGGCGATGGAAGGTGCGAGCTGGAGGGTACAGGGTAGTGTCGTATTCTTGTTGATCCTAGTGAAATTAGTTGAAAGCTGCCTTAGAATAAACGTCTTATAGCTGTCTTCATTTGTATTTTTGATAAGCTGTTTATTTGATCCTGCCTGAATAAGGCGCATTTAGATTCTGAAGGATTGCAATTTGAGAGTACATATGCTTCTTTACATCTTTACCTTTAGCGTTTTTTTGTTTAACAGTTATTCATAAACACCTCGTCTGGATGTCTTGTCTTTCATTCAGAGATTGTGGCCTCTGAACCTAAAACTTATTGACGGTCATCTCCATCAATGATCTGAATCTCACTCGCGTTACCTATGCACTCTGATTATAGTCTTTGATTCTTATCAATTCCCTTCAATGATATTTTTATAAATCCTTCAGTTCTTGTGGTATCGATGTTTCCAGCTTCCACAGCGGATGCCAGCCAAGCAACAGGCTCGCTAAGACGGTTCGCACTAACATCATTTGGATCGTTCCCAGTAAAACGCGATGTGGCGAGAATCGGATCTGATAGTGATTTTAGTCTACACTATGAAGCTTTCCTGTCAGCTTTCCCAGAACCCTTAACTACTTTTGGGAAATAAGGTCTTTGAAATTTACATACTATACTACATGATATGGCGACGTGTTGCGATTTGGATAAATCACTCCATTTGGGTTATAGTTTCTTTATCATGAGCTGTCTAGTTTTATCCTTCAGGTATATCTCTTTTGTAAGCGATATTTTGTCTTCCGTCCATTGTATAGAATTTACATCATCCGGTATTTCGCTTGAACAATCAACTCGTTACAGACGCCTCTTTGGTGGCTTATCATCAGCCACATACATCTATTCGAATACTACCGTCCCTCTATCAAACTGCACCATTCCTTATTGCCGAACCATTAAAGTATTTTTTTCGTAACCGAGGACACGATAAAGATGGTCAATTTTAGATGAAACGCCCGACACCAAATCCTTTCATAAGCTCATTGCCATGTACTTTTCTTGGTCCAACGGGATGAGCAAAGTCTGTTCGGCGATATATTGGGGATGGGACGGCCCACCTTGTCCTGTAGACCCGTAGGGTTGTTGTTCGAAGAGCATTTTTTGTAATTGTACGCTGTTTGCCCCACCATCACCATTGGTCTGCGTCTGTCGTTCAAACGACTTTCTTCTGCTCTCAGAATCAAGTCTAGTGGAGGACCGTATGGTTTTAAATGGGGAAGATTCGCGAGAAGAAAATACAATTTGGTAGGTGTAAACCTTCTGAGTTTTCATCATTCCGTCAATCATCTGCCATCATCTTCCTCTATTCGTTTCTGATTTTCCTTCTTGGACATTCGGGTGTGTAAAAGTGCGGGTCTCCTTTGGTTTGGTCAACGGCAAATTCACTTGATCAACCGCGCTGGGTTATGGTATTGGCGTTGTTCAAAACATCTCCTCCGCTCGGACTCGCTATAGTAAGGTCGAATTTCACAAGGACCCGCTTAAACCGATTCATAACTCTTTAGTTTCTTGATAAGCTTTCTATCTATTAATTTATGATATTCCTCCGTCCATAAAGCATCGGCTTTCTTGTTTCGAGCGCCAATAGATTGACACACTCGAACCCCCACAGGCCTGCTATCTGTATTATTTATATAGGAATGTTCGCTCATTCTGTTTCGAAAAAATGATTGAAGTATCGAATAATACTTTGGGCACGTCAGGTCATACCCAGCGGAAACTAGCCTTACCATCTCACTCTATCGTCAAACCTTACCCCTCTTCATGGTAGTTCTACTTGTCTAAAAAACATATGCCTGACTGCCTTCTATGTTGTTTTCCTAATGTAACGAAATCACTTTCTTTAAGTGAACACACCAGAAGCGTCTCAATGGTAGGTCACGTAGTAATATCTGTCCTCTCTCCCTCTCATCTCTCTCTCCATGTCCTCAGGAATTGAATCTTGGGGTAGTGGTCTAAGGCTTCTCGTAGGCGGTCATATCTCTGAAAAATAAATGTTCTTTTAAATACCGTGGACGTGGCGCCACTGAGGGATCATCAGCGACGCGTATAGCTGATGACGTTTGAACACTGTTCTGCTCCATTTATTATATATTCTCTTCCAAACGCACTTGAAATTAGGTCGATCATACGTTTAGTGTGTGTGCAACAGATATATGAGTTTAGAAGAAGAAATTTCTAATCTCATCCGAGTCTTTGCGCGCCGGTAAAATTCATGGCGCAGACTTCTATAACAGGTTTTGGATTGCGTTATTTTTATACTCACCAGGTTTTCGTTTACCAACAGAGATGGCCCGAATATTTTCGCAAGCCATTGCAGTGGTACTGTGGGTTAATGGCAATCTTTCAAGAAATCTCGCGTGTGGTCTACAGTCCTTGACGATATAGTTGTTTCACTGCGAGCAATAAACGGTTTTACAGCCCGCCCCTTCCCATTACACTAACTAGGCTATTGGGCCGTAAACTTACATTGTAAACTTATGTTTAATGTAAGCGACCGGCGACCCGCAGTTGCACGTTCTTTATACGAGTGTAACGGGGGATTCTTAAGAACTGGTATAACTGCGGCTCTCAGTCAAACACTATAACACTTTAGTGGCATAAGGTATAAGAATCACCAATGGCATACTTCAACCATCCTTAAGGTGATATCTGAGTAAAGATTTCACTAACATACACGTCGACAGGGCTGTTTACTATTACTCGAGAGTTTCATATATCGGCTTTGGCCACAAGAGGTCGGGGGGAGACGGTCTAAACCGAGACATTAGTAGGTTCGATGGGTTTCAGCAGCAAACCGTACGCGTTTAGCAATGTCCTCATCTGGTAAATATACCAATTCAATAGGTAGCACTTCTTCTCAGCTTGGACACTCGTACGCCTATAAAAAACGGCTAATTCCACTCCTAATTCTCTGTTGTAGCTATTACGCTGGCTAGATGAGGCGGGGGGGTGGGAGGGGGGGGAGGGGGTGGGGGGCAGATCATCATACTAGCAACTATTAGGGCGGTATATACTCTCCTGGCTGTAGCAACGCTAGGTCTTTCTATGACGCCATAACAATAGTCTAATTATATCGCATCGGACCGTCGTGCAACCACGGATCTACTGCAATAGTTACCTGCCGTCACCCCAAACCCGCTATAAACCTATTTTCTTATCCTGCGTTAAGTACCCACGTGCAAAGATATAGTAGCTTACCTTATTGTAAGTCTGCCCTTGATACCTACCACCGCTAACACGGCATCACCATGCATACGTCTTCTAACGTCGTCTGTATGTAATGAGATCGCGCTGTAACTTCATAGTTGACCTCAAGGATAAGATGTCAACCCCATCACCGCGGTAGTCTTGCCCTTATAAAAGGTCGCGTCATCCTTGTCTATGACAAGAAATCCCATGGCTTGGTTTTTTTCCCCCATTCCACGGCTAGAGTGCCATAGTTTTTTTCAAAGGATGTCATTAACGGCTATGTTCTGTATTGGATTGGTGATCATGCCGTACCCAACGGTGTTTAAGATTTCATTCCGTCCATCATCTGTTTAAAATGATAGTATTAAAAAATTTGCAATTGTCTCGTATCAGGTTGTTTGGGGACTCCTGCTGTACGATATTGGGCCAGGGGGGAGGATAGAAAAACATCGATATATAGTTGTGACAGGCCCATAGTAGAAATAAGCGCGGATGTTGTCATTGCATTTTCACACGTGCTAATGGGTCGTCGAAAACGCATGAATGGATAGTGCGGGTTTGGCTTCGCTAGGGACTATATGAACGGTGTTTATTGTCATCTGGAAGTAGAAAGTAACTGCCAAACTCTGCATTTAGAGCAATACGCTTTGCAAGAGACATTGGTATTTGGGTTGTATAAAGTGCATTTAGATAAAAAACCGTACAATCGTTCTCGTTAACCAAAGCAGCCGTTTGGGAATCAAGACAAGAGGTTTGCAACAGCCACGTTTGGTTTTCTACCTGCAATTATTATAAAAAGGACGCCTGCAATAATATAATACAGGGCCGTATAAGAGTTTGGTAGGAGAAAGACCTGTCGCTTGCTTTTTTCCCAAATCTCCCCCGCCAAGCCCCTCAGCTCACCCCACACTTCCGGTCAAAATTAGACACGGGATAGGCTCCAGAGACCTGCTTCAGCGACACGCATTCCAGCTGTTAACTCGTACTGGCGCATCCCGTAAATATCTTTGTTTAAATATAGCTTGCAACTTGCACCACGCGCAGCCATCGCTCTCTCTTCTACTCTACTCTCTTGGACGTCGAACATTAAGTATCCTCAGATTAATATTGCTTCTATGTCCTTATCCACGTATCACATTGTTTTTAATCGAAAACCTTGTCCATCTAGACAAGCTACTTTAACTCTTTTTTTCTTTTTAATACTTTTTTCAATTAGATAATACACGTCACCAGTAGATTTTGCTTTTGGAGCTAGTTTCCTCTTTGTAAAGAAACCACCTTTGTTTAACACAGTCCCCGCTAGAAGTCCATCAGAATGTAATGTCTTTCGAGACTTGCTCGGATCATTTCACGGCAACGGAAAGAACACACTGTGATATATTTTCATTCGTTCCAGTTTCGGCATGTAACCCTATTTTTAAAAACAACCACGCTATGTAACCTTTGCTAATTGCTTACTTTATCGTTTCACCGTTTGAACTATGTGGACTTCGATCTGTTTTTTTCAGCCTTTAATTTCTTCTCGTATTTTTTCCGATACGCGTTCAGAATAAGCTTTACGTGTTTTTCCCTCACATCCATTTCGGTTTCATAAGCCGATGCTCCTGTGGAACACGGAGACGCTTTTGTACTGCCCTTAACTATTCTCGGTAACAGTGAGAGAGACCACTGCCTCGTAATTACCTCGTAGGGCAGTAACACCAACAGATTTTTGTTTCGCACATTTTTTACTTTTAGCGTCGTCGATTGGGGAGGCCGTTCTACTATACTTGGCTTTAAAGCTCTGAGTAAGTGTTATAGTGATTTATTTCGTACGCGCCCCCCGTCATCAGTTTGTTTTATACAGATGAAATGTTGGAAAACCCATTCTTTAAACCGCTGATGCGGTCTGAAAGTTCTTCATCTTATGCTTCCTTCCAAAATTTGCGTTCCTAACGCTACTCGCTACCAATCTAATCCGAGTTTTATCTCTTTAGCGGTACAGCAAAGGAAGCCAAAACTTTGTTAAGCATATAAAAAAGGGGGAAGAAAAATATATTTTCAAATTTATCATCGTAAGTTAATGGCTATTTCATACCGTTTGTTTTCACCCAGCGTACGAGTATGCACTCTGCTACAAGATCCGCTTGGTTAACATAATCGTCTTTACCTTTCTAAGGTGACGCCGACGCCTCTTGACAAATTTCGGCGGACGCGAAGGCCGTGTGATCTGTCGTAGCGTCGTTAGCTATATGCTTGATCTGCTTGTCGCATTTAACGCAATAATGATGAATAGTCTAAGTAATTCTTTTGATATTGTAACCCCACTAAATTCTAACAGCCCCCTCTGCACCCGGCTGTAGGACCGTGACACCTCCCCGCATGCTCCAAAAGGACGCTAGTTCATGCCTCACGTTATCCCCTTGGCAATTACCGATGGGTTGTCCAAACACTGCCTTATCTGATTCGTACTGTCTAGAGCACGCCGTACCGGGAATTACCCATAACAGCCCCAATCGGCATACGCTCGTATGCTTGTGATTGGTGACTAAACGAGTTCCCACCTACCCTTCCTTGTCCCGCTTGAACAAGAGGTATTCTCTCGAGCAGCGATACAAAGACCGAGAGTATGAATTACTATATTCCAGCATTTAGTTAGTGGTAAGTATGGATTTGGTGGAAAGAGTTTAAATATAATCTAGAGTTCTGCAGAGGCATAAAAAAGCGGATTAGTGGGCTGAAATTAGGCCCTTAGAAATTGCTATACTTCATATCATTTATATAACACCTGCTGACGCTCTAAACACAGGGTTTCTCCCGAGCGGCGTTATTAACAAGGGTGGTTGGAGCGCTAGGAGGTGCCTCGTCGCAGCTGAAGGTTTCAACCCATCTACATGCGTGAGAGAGTATCCTCGTTAACACCCTTACGATGGTCACGATTCACCTCGGTAACGACGTTCCCATGAAGGAAAAGTTTGTTTCTACGGTGGTTAATATAGGACCAAACCTTCCTCGGTCACCCCTGGCTCTGGAACGCGGCCGAATACAACGCAGCGCAAGGAGAGATGCGTCACAAACATTGTGTTGACACACATGTGCTAGTAAGCAATGGGGCGCCGTTCTGCCGACGTATCCCCGCTCTCAGTATCTAGAGTTTACGGCTTCCGTGCAGAGTGCTTACCCAATTATTCTTTGGTGGCGTATCACCTATACTCCGTATTCTCGTTGATGAGAACGTATTCTTCAATAATACCCACTATCACGGGATCATCACTCTGCGCTCATCTCGTGGTTCTCCAGTGGCTAAGTGATTAGAGTGAGTTTTTATTGCGGAATTCTGCAATCAGGATATTTCGGGTGAGGAATGTATGAAGAAACCAGAATATTTCCGGTGGTCGTGGTGACTTGGTGGATGGAGTAACGACGTTAAGAGGGAATACAGTAACAGAGGTAAATTTATTCATTATCTTTCTGCATTTTCGGTCGAGTGGTCCCATAACTCAATTTCGACTGTGTTATCAATTAGACTCATTACGTTTTGTTAACAACATAAATTCTGTATTGTCAGACATGAAGGTAACCATCTAACTGGTTTATTGTGACATTTTACCAATAAATAGACCATGGAGGCCGAAGGCAGTGTGGGTTCCATAACTCACCCTTCGCGTTCCTGCGTTTTGGACCTGTAATTTTGAAAACGCTTTGTCTCTTTTGACAGTAACTATTTGCCTGGACTTTGTTCTCCTAATTCTGTTTCTCTTCATATATCGAGTGGTTTACGCCAGCGTTTCATCTACAGAACCATTTTCTTTTAAAGTTTTTTCAAAATATTAAAGATTTTTTTGTGAAGTTTTTTTAGGTTAAGAGTGAGACCCCTTGAGTTTTGCTAAGGACAGATACCAAAAATCGTTTTTTGTTTGTGGAAAATAAACGTGCGATATTGAAGCATCAAACGTACCTATTGGAGACCGACCACCGGAAACAAATTCTACAATATGAAGATCCGGGACCGTAGTCTTTAGCCCAGCTCGTCCTGTCATCTGCTGCCCTAGGTAGGTCGCCGGTATATTTTACTCTAGTTACGAGAGCCATTTTTTGTAAATATACGTACAACAACACTGTCTGTATCGTAGTACACATACTTGTATATACACCAGTGCCCTCCAGATGATCATAAAGCCTTTAAAACGAGCAGCTTGACTTGTAGTGTATGGGCAGCTATGCGACACACCGTATTTTACCAGTGGCTAATGATCTCTGCCCACTTCCTCTAATTATGTTGCCTAATGACTTAACCGAGGACACTACAACGTCCATCGTTGAATTTCACTGTATTCGTCGTTTACAAGGGGGCAACGCTAGAATCGACGATACAATACAGCTTAAACAGTTCCTCAGGGTCTTCTGGGTGGATGAGCGTTTTTTTGTCCTGGTTTTCCTCTCTTCTTTGCCCAATAACTTTACCACCAAGAACGGAGTTAATAAGCTCAATTATATAACTTTGCTAAGAGAGCGGAGGCCTTTCAGTTTTTCTCTATCTTTGACGGATCGAGCTTTACTCCACTCGTGGTCGTAATAATCCTCTGCACAAATATTTTTCCCTTTCTTTCCTCGTCTGACCACCGACACCGAATGATCGTGTATAGCCCGGAACGGCCTCTTGTTTTTATCTTTAGAAATTTGTTCGGATAATAGTTCTACGTAGAACAATACGCCGCCGCGTTTTCGAAAGTGGCTACGTTGTACTCCGCTACAGCCTCGTCACATTTTCCAACAACTTCTATTAGCCTTTTTCAACTGCCTTCCCGTACTGTCATCATCCATCGTCCCATGTGCTCAATGCAACGCCCTTCTCCTGCGTCACTCTGTGTTGACAGTCATCGTTGATTCGAGCGGCTTCTTCCGGCCACAGGAACAATCTGCACAGTACAAACGAATAAATTTGTCATTCATTTCTCTAAGCTGGAAGGCACTGGGATGATAAAGATCTTTTTGAGAGGGTAGCATTTTTGCACTTTAGCATAAGCCCCTTCGAACCTGGCATCTCCCCTCTCTCTGCCACCTGCTTTGTCATCCAATGTAGTATGGTTAGGTGTATGGTATTATCCGGATATGTTACCATATGTTTTACAAAACGTAGGGATCATAGGGGAGTTGCATCCCCATACGTCCGACATAGCTGTGATTGTCTCACTCGATCTTCATCTTCCGTTAACAATGTGTAATAGCGTCATGGCATTCTTCCGGTTCTTCCTCCGAAAAATGCGTCTTCGTGGATTGAGCGGTAAGGTGTTCAACACGCCGCGGATGGATTTGTGCTCTTCAATATAATATGTTAGCTCCTTTGTCTGATTATTTTTTTTTAAGTTTATTAAAGTCACACTTGCCAACATTCTCTAACCACTCCTTCATAAGGTGGTACGTGACAGTTCTTTCTCGATTTTGGCTCTTGTCCTCCCTTTCGTAATCATGAGTTTCGAAGGTGTCGATAGAAGTGGATCTTCTTTATCAACGGTTCACACTCTTTTGTACGGTGAAACACTTTGGACATCCGTGAAAGTAACTAAACCTTGAAATTCATATATTCTGTCATCCATCAAATCACATGCCAACCTTCATCGTCCCTCAATGTGTGAGCAACCTCTTCGCTCTACATCTGTCCTGACGGTCCTGCTTGTACTTCCTAGCAACACCGTATCGCCGCTCCCTTCTATCCCCACGGATTCAAAACCATTGATAAAAGAAATGCCAGAATGATTTGTCTGCACTAATCTGGTATCCTTTCTTTGGCAATCAGTTCCTGGATTGTTTTCATTCAGGCTTTAATGAAATTTTACGTCCTAAAGACGCTAAGGCTTACATGCGGCATAGGCTAGGGTTGACACGCTTTCCAGAAAACAGGTGGTCGACTCATTGCATTTCCGGCTAAAAATAGGGATCTAAATTTTAATTACTACTGCCATTTGCACCAGTAAATGTCAACGTTCAGAGATGCAAATATTCTATCAATTCGTTCTGAAAGTCAAAACACATAGTTATTGCATTACCTGTTCATTGTGCCATTTCTCCGGAAAGTCTTTGTAGTTTTCTTTTCAAACATCTGACTCTGGGAGGACCTCTGGCAATAGAATACTTTTGCTGGTATCCGGTCCCCAACGTAGTTTTTGGTTTGGCGATCACCATTAGTTGAACAGATAGAGGGGAGAGTTAAAAGCCTTTCTTTCATTTCGGGGACTCAAGATCAAAGGCTTTAATGGAAGAGAGGCGGGACAGTGACATGGGATAAGTAGTTGAGAGACGTCAATGAAACGTACGTTAGTCACAAAACTCGCAATGCAAAATTACTTTTGTCCGCACGAGTAAATGAACTTTCCGGTGTGAATCTTCGGTCCTCTTCCAGAATATAACTCTCAAGATGAATTGGAAAAGATTCGCAAAAATCCTTGTCCGTTAATGAGCTAATGACGCAGCGACGTCTCTTTGTTATGGTATGCCGAATTTCGCATTACATCGTTTCATAAAACTGGATATTGGGTCCTTCCTGAAAGATTTTTTCATGCGTTGGAGGCAGTTTTCACAAGAACTCGTTAATATTTATTAATACATTGGCTACAGAACTGTTCATTGAGACAGCCACACAGTTAGGCTTTGTGAACCTTGACGTCAGGCTCGTTCTCCTCTAGAAACATTCGTCGCTAGACGAGTCTCCCAGGTCAAAGCAATATGTAGCATGAAAGTTATCAATTCTATAGTGGGTAACCTTTGTTTTTGGCGCATGTAACATTGATTGATTAAGCGGGGTTTTAAATTCATGCGCAAGGTGCTGCTACAATAGTACTACCGCTTCAACGGGATCACGCGCATTCATGTTGTGGGTGTTTTTTCTTTATGTTTCTGTTAGTTAATATCGATTCTCTTACTCACAGTCGAGACACGTTCTGTACGTTTTTTGCAGAAGATCACCTTGGTGGGCCAGCAAAAGCAGCGCTGGGTTTTTTTAAAGGTGAACGATTAGCAGCTCAGCCCGAGGCAAAGTTATTCCTGAATGCTCCGAGCTTGCCAGGGAGGTGAGATTGTTGCTACATAGCAGAGGGCAGACATGTAGGAACATCGGCTGATTCACCGTCTGTGGCTGCATACGGCAACATAGACAAGCTTGCACACATAGAAATGAGCAAGCGATCAAGCCTGCTGTCAAATTAGATTATCACGTTTGAAAGGTTGACCTTCTGGTGGAAACAACAAGTTTATTTTAATACAGAAGGCTTCCGTTATTGTTTTACCAAATACTGAAGTATACGTCCCGCCCTTTTTGCATGTAGTATAGGCTGAATTACTGTTTGTTATGTTATATTTTTTTCTCTCAAAGTGGTCCTTGAAACTTTTCAAGTTCAGCTATAGCCAGCCGCCCTCTTCTGAAATATTAACTCTTGCCTTTTGCCATTTAGTTTCTGTGCTCTAAATGTTTTGTCTCTTTAGTGCCTTTGTCCTTCTCGTATAAGCTTTAATAGTTGAGGATCTTTTTTTGGCATAGGGCTTTTTTGCTATCGGTCAAATCTCACTATAGTCTCGGGGTCAGACACCATAAGATTAATCCGGCTATTCTTAATGATCTAACTACCGATAACTCTTTTCGTCCTTTGCGACTCTTCGCAACCTGAAAGCTATTGTATTTACTTTTCGGGCCTTATTTTCTTACCTCAATCAAAGTTCTACAACCCCTACGGGCAGATTGACAACTACGTACAAGAACACTTGGAAAACGTAATCACTAGACAAGTGACAGACTTCAGCGTTACTCGTGTACAAATAGACCCTCCGAGCCAAATAGTTATTCCATAACACTGTCCAAGGATTAACTTCGATCAGCTGGTCTTAAAGGCCTGTAATCGTAATCCCCGGATCTTTATTCTTGAAATTTAAACTGTTCAAAGAAA
>NW_025782900.1:0-33413 GCF_021130785.1 Homalodisca vitripennis | reverse complement strand
TTTATTATACAGGGTTGAAATATTAAAGTCAGGATCATCCCCTCGACTTTTTTTCTAAAGGGTTAATATAAGGAGATACCACTTTGGGCTAGTGTTGTGCAATTATGGAAAGGAAGTTTTGATTTTTGATATTACTAAATTTTTTGTTGTTCCCCCATAAAATGACGAAATTCTGGGAGGCAATCACTAGATAATTAATTATCCACTAAAGGATTAATTTTAACTACTGTCAAAGTATTGACCTGTTCTCTCAAGATTGAAAACAAAGAATGGACTTAGTTTGTACTAATCTGCACTTCGAAGACCGGGAAGAAAGCCCAGTTTTTTTTTTCACTCTTCACTCATTGACACGTAAACTTCCCTTATCATGTTTACTTGTCTAACATTGGATTCTTTCGTACCATTGTATGCCTCACTCATTTGAGAAACACAAGCAAAACCAATAAAACTAGGTTTTCCATGCAGACCGGAAACTGTTACCCAAATCAAAATAAATTTAGGTTGTAAAGGAACTTCTTAACTTACAATTTTTATTGGCTATGTTGTTGGAAAAGAGATAGCGATCTCTGGTTTGTGCCGGGGTCCACTCATTATTTAAGTTTTTTTCATGCTATTTAAAAATTTGGAAGGGGTTCACTTGATTTTTTGGAATATTTTTTTATTTTTTTTAAAAGGGGGGGGGGGGGTGTTTACATTTGAAATGTTTGGGTTTTTTTCCCGAAAATGTCGCATTTTTTGCGGGGACTAATAATAAAATGTTCTCAAATATCATAAAATAAAACTTCCTTTCCATATTGGACACCATACCCAAAGGATATCTCCTTTATATTACATATAGAAAAATCTAGCAGGGGGGTCCTGGACTTTATATTACTACCTGTATGTCATCAGATGGTTTTCAGTATCCAAACACTATTTTATATTGTGAAAATATTATTTAAACGTAAAAGTTTTATAATTCTGACTTGTCGACTGTTTTTGTTAGAAGCCTAAAATTTTTCTTTTATTATAACTGTTACGATTGTTGTTTTTTGTGTGTTAAACAAAATTTCAAACTCCAAAACAACATTCTCGCATTGACTCGAATAGCATCAGTACACACAGGGGTTTATTCAAGGATCTCGGGCCAATACCACTAATATAACATGTGCAATTGTTAAAAGAGGCCCTTGCTTCGTATTAAATTAGGATTTTTGGCTCAGGGAGAAAAGGCAAGTTCACCCTATCAAATCGTGAAACACTCTCCTCAAAACCAAACCAAGGGTAATCATTCTTACGAGTTTAAGTGTAGGAAAAACTCCACACATTAAGACCAACATATGTCTGATTAGCTCACTCCTTACCAACTCTAAGCGACTAATACGTACCAATCGCAATATGTATGGGTTATGCACGCCTTTTGTACAAGAAAAGAGGAAATAATTGTTCGCTCTGTAACTGTAATAATTCGTCGTTATTTGCTTGATACTTTCTTGAAAACGAAATAAGAATAAGTTAAATCAGAGGATAACAGGATCTTGGACATTTTTTATGGGCATATATTATAAAAAAGGTACAACATAAGTTTCGAGGATTGGAATCTATCCTCTTCGTCAGGTGGGGGAGGTATAACTAAATAAAAAATAAAGAACAGAAAGAAGAAAACGATTCAAACGTATCCAAAAGCTGCTTAGAATCCAGTCCAGGCGTTGTCACTGCGCAAGGTCCCGAACACGAGTCACGAATAGATGAATCACAATCACACATCGCACCTGTATAGGCGAAAGTCGGATACTAACAACAAAGTAGTACAGGCAGGCCGCATTCCCTCATCTTGACAGTAAATGTTACCCTCTAGTTAAAACTAGTTATTAAAGCTTCATACATAAAATTAGTAGTCCAACCGCAAAGTCAAAATTTCGGTTGAAGTTGGACTACAATATTTAAAAAATAACTAACTATAACACCTAAAAAGTTTTAAAAACTAAAAAACACCTCAACCAACAAAATTTGCACAAACACCATGACAGTGGGTATTAAATTAATAGAGGTAACAATAGTGACGTCAGTGATAATAACTGTAGTGGGAATGACGACTTTGAAACCGAGCACATATTAAATATTAAGTAGAATTTTTATTCGTTTTTCGTAGAAAGTTTTTTTTTAATAGTAAAAAATTACAGAATAATTTTTGTAATTATCACAGTACCTATATTTGCCTATTATTATGCTAAACTTGGTCTAAGTTAGTTATGTTTTAAAAATAGGCCATACTAATAATGGAATACATATTTTGTAGATTTATTGTACATATATGTATGTGTGATATACTGCAAGGTTGTTTATCTACAACTCTTAAACAATAAATAAATTTGGGGTTTTCAGATGGTACATATTTTTCAACAAAGTTGTAGCATTTTGCTAAAAACCTATAGTTCTTTATTTGTTATTTTAAACCAATATATTAGCTAATCATATATATTAAGAGTCTTCAGAAACAAGAAAACCCATTTATAACGCATTCTTTTTATAATATATATATATGCTTTGAAGCAACTGTTTTTAGTGGGGGTTCAGTAGACCGCTTCGAGTAACTAACTGATTTAAGTTTCTCGCATAAAATATGCATGGTTCACAAGATGTTCTCTGCAAATATTCCATGGTACTATCTTGCAAAACGCCTTATTACAACATAATAAAAGCCATTAAAATTAATTCAAAAGTATGAAAACTGTGTGAAAGAGTAAATTATAAAAAAAATTGTTGTGGTTAAAACATTAATGAAATGTTGAATTGTTTTATTTATTTTGGATAAGTTTATAAACAAAATTTTGTATTAAAACGTGTTCTATACATCTGCTTAGGAAATGGAAGAATTTATTTCTACTAGCAAATACAAAAACAAGTCTAAAATTGTATGCGTGTATGTTTAAACAGGTTTATTTTACAAAATGAAGCAGGAAAGTGAAGGCGGGGGTGTATCAGAAACTAAACGACCACAAGGGAGACATCGACCCTGAGTGGAGTGCTCGTACTGATAACACTGATAACATTGCTCCCAATACGATAAGTTTTGTGTCTTACTCTTTCCTTACTTCATTGTAATTACAAGCACAATTCTAATCTTTACAGTTACATCTTAATGACATTGGTTGGAGCATTACGAATCAATTATAATAAATAGTAATAAACTTTTTATGCCATTGAAAGTTTGTAATGTATTATTCAGGGTGAGTACGTTAAAGTATCCTGAACTCGTATAAAATATGCAATCTCTTATAACCAAACAAAGAAATCCATTTAAAATGGTTTCGCCAGATTTTATACATAGAACCTACCTAACTTAGAACCTACCTTCCAGTTTTCGGAGCTCGTAATTTGCAAATGTAATACATCTCATATACGTTTTTTAAAGTTTGTTTTTTGTACAATTATTGTGAAAGAAAAAAAGAATGTTTTGTGGACACTTCCCATCGTTCAGTGATACAGTTTTAATCAGTAACATTAACTACGTTTCAAAAATCTGCAGTCTGGTAATCTCTCTTCAGGTCACCTGTTTTCCTCACACCTGACCTGTTGTTAAAGATACAGCAAAAATCAGTATTTCCTGTATATTTAAAAATAAAACAGTGAGACCAGAAAATTCGTAATATGTGATGAATGTTTTTAAAAAATTTCGCTGTTTTCAATCAGAGCTATCTGCTATTTTGAAAAGCTTTCCTGCCAGATAAATCCGCCATCTTGAGAAGCCTTCCTTTCAGAGAAATCTAACATTTAAAAAAGCATTTATTCCAAGAGACACATGTCGTTTTAAGAAGTCAATTATCCATACATATGGAGTGTCTCAGTAAACTTACAAAAAAACTAGTTATAACTTGTTCATGGAGTCCATGATCACCGTGACGATTTGAAATTTAAATATTGTTTTGTAAACTCAGTGAAACTAAATTTAACAAATTTAACGTCAGGACATATAATAATAATACAAACAATATACCAAGTAATTAAAATGCTTTTGTGTCTAATGTTTTAAATATTGAGTTGAATCACGAATTTATTATTTCTCTGGTTAATTTTATAACTGACGTCACATGGTTATATTGCGTGAGTTGCAACTGTAATGACAGCAAACAATGACAGAGAACAATCAATAGGTTTTATTTATTATTTATAACGGCAAGAGCGCTCCTAAGCCCTTGATACTGGCGTGTATTCGTACCATTACCTACAGTTGATACACTACTGCTCCTGCATCAGTTAATATTTGACGTAAGAATTCACAATTTTTTTATTATATTTGTTTAAGGGAGGGGGTATTATTCTGACTGGCATCGGGTACGATTCTTTTTACACGGGGCCATGAATGTCTATTTGATTGTTCACTAATCCACGATGCGATTATGTTAAGCCAATAATACAAATTGATGTAGACATGTACGTATATTAGACTTTTAAGGGACACGTTTGGCTTATTAATTAAACGGTTGTACTTATGCGGTTAAAAATTAAAAATGTAGCAATAGACGTTACAACTTGCTGGGGATGAGCTTCTAGTACCACGTATCCTACAATTTTGAATATATTCATCTATTTGGGTTCTTGAAAATTGGGTTAGAAGGTTTTACCTCTATTTTGTGAATTTGTTTAATAAACTTGTAATCAAATGTGTGAGAACATGTGCTATCTTTTTCATCTTCAAACACACAGAATTCAATTGTTCATGAAATATGGGTCCCTAGCATTATTTTGCAATAAGCTTATATTTTTTATTACAAATTGGTTTTAGGCGAATGAAATACATACTTGTGACAATAAGCGTTCATTGACGTGCATGGCTCTTTTTGGTATATTTTGAATCTTAGAAGTGAAAATGCAAACACTACAAAAGTTTTCCATTGACTATGCAGCAAGCACAAGTCTTTCATAACTGCAAATTTTGTATAATTTTGCATTAAAGTATTGGTTTGTTTCATATTAACTATATGAATATTTTAAATTTGGACAAATATAAGACATAACATTTGTCATGAAGATAACTACTATACAGAGTGTACCAGGAATACTAGTATTATGTCGCAGTGTTTATGTGGATTAACCAAGGAGATGCTTAGCATGGACGTAAGGGATTTGTATTCTTTCACCAGACAAATAAAATAGTCAAAATTTAATCCACCCCGAATATTGATATTTATTTATAGATAATCATTACTTTTTTGTACCAAAATTTTATAAATTTAACAATGAATTCAACACCCGACGGTTTCGTAAATTTACTGAATTTAGATACATAAAAATTTAAATATATATATATATATATATATATATATATATATATATATATATATATATATATATATAGAAAAGATTCCACATAGCTTATAAATATATTGACTAAAAATTAGATTTTCATGAGCCACAGTATTCTGCAGTAATCTGTCGTAAACTTTCTATAAACTTTACTTCTCTTGTTAATATTTTATAAGACATCGTAAGAGGTAGGTATAACTAAACGCTGACAGAATATTTCCCAGCTAATTGAATGCATTGTTTATAAATTTAGAAGTAAAAACTTTCTGTCTAGTCAGTCTTATGCGTTATTGTCTGGTATGTTTTATCTATACTTATATATTTTAACATGTTCCTAATTAAGTGTATTTTAAAATTGAGTTAATTGATTATTTAACTAATTTAGTATGATTAATACACCTGCAGAGTCATATTTCTTTCTGTAGAAACTTTTCATTTTGAAATAGAATAACAAGTGATTTGAAAAAATACAACAGGTTGGAGCTATTCAATAGTTCATTACGCTAACATAGTTCATTTTGGTCCATTAAGTAAGACAACAGTTGCAGAAAGAATATCCAAAACCTAAGTTCGATGTTTTCGAAAAGGTAAGGTAGCCGAATTTACACGTAATGTAGCTAGTGTGAGCAGTATTTAGTCAATGTGAACGTAGAGTTTATATTGAGTTCACCTTTATCTTAATGTATCGTGTTTGATCTGTCGCTGTCATAGACTTGGCAGAGTTATTTTCACTTCAGAAGAACAAGACTCCAGATCCTAGGAGTAATGTCTGTGACAGAATAAGATTGCGGACACTGCACAAAGAGAAAGTTGAACTGGAGCTAAACAACATTCACAGTTGATTTTAGTCAGACTTGTTTTGACAACAGCTGTGGGCTGTGCAGTGTGCATGACAGTCAGCACTATCTTGTCAGAATCACTCTGAAAGTTCTTCAGCTTCATGCTGTATGTTAAAAAGTCTCCAAGGCGTCTGAAAACGTTACCATCACTTACGAGGCAGAGTTATGCATCTAGAACTGGGGTCTGAGGCTAAGTGGCAAGAATGTGATTGAGTGAATTCCATAAGTTTTCAAAGAAACAGATGCAATATCTCAGGTAATTGGGTAGACCATAATGTAATCAGAATGATCTACTGAACTACTTGGTAGGCTGAACATCATGATGCCTTCTCAGACACGTTCGACGGGACTCTCTGATCTCCAACATTGCTCTGCCAACTATAAATTCTTAAAAACCTACCTAGATTCCAAGGAGAGCAAACAAAACCTTGTTTAGGATTATGATTAATTTCTCCTTTGGCATCGACTGCAGTTTCAAGAAACATACTTGTAGAATCATTACTGAATCTCCCAATCATACAAATTGTTAGACAATAATTATATTTTGGGTTGTGGTGTTGTTATTACTTATATTATCTAATTATTGGTCTGTGTATTGCCATGTTCAATGATGATTATTACTCTTTATTACTAATTTACTAATGGGTATGTGATACCCCAAATTGGTAAGGGGTGAGCCATTGATGAGCAAATAAGTGATTGTATACGAGCAATACGTTGTTACCGAGTATTATTTATCAGGCTATAGGGCTCTGAGATAATGCCTTTAATGTTGATAGCTATTTAGTAAATTATTTGGTTTTCTCTGACGCTATTGTCTAGTTTACTGAGTTAAAGTGGTCTTCAAATATCTGTATTATCTTGATTTGCTGGAGTAGTTTAATACAGCAAGACTAATATGGGTACGCAGAGAGGTTTCCTATCTGAAGATTTTTCTAGACTCCAAGATCTTTAAGAACCATTCCACCCATTCAGAGAGTTTACTAATTAATGAAGTAGTTAAGTACAACTAGTTCAATATTTAACCCTTGTTTAATAGTTTACAATGTAAATTTCTAAAATTAAGCTTTGATTTTAAAATTGAATCTTATGAAATTGTGCTAAAATAATACATTTACTCGGACTATATTCTAAATTTAAGAGTTACCAACCAAAACTTCAATGAGTAAACCGTACAAATTGTATATATTAAAGACGTATAAGTAATGACTGCAAAAATGGAATAGAACTAATGAATATCAGGATTAGTATATGGAGATAACAAATGGGGAAATGGAAAGAAAAGAAGTCTACTTTCCGCGCGTACACAGTTTTGCAGCTGTAACACTCTGAAGGGCTCACCTCATACACATTTATCAGTTGTCTCAAGTAGAAGAGCGTCAGCTGGTGTTTTATCTGCTGATACAAATTTATTTTCCTTCTTAAAGTTTCTTCAAAACATGTTTAAATATTAATTGAAATAATATAGTATCAGGCATATTGGTAGTAGTAAGCAATTAGTAAGAGTATGCAAATGGTTAAGAATACAGGTATATAATTATGTATGTAAAAGCAGTTTTGAAACTGCATAAATGAAACGCAATATTTTCAAGCCACACACAGGTAAATATTTGCAAATTCCGTTATGCAATTAAGTAGTATACTTTCAGGTGTCTTAGTACATAGTCAAATAATATAACTACAGGCTTGCCTAAGTCATATTTTAAAGAAAAAACGTAAATAATTAGCTAGTTTTCTATACATAACTTAGATATGGTGGAAAGGGTTAATTCAATGCAAATGCTTTGTTTTGGTTCTGTTCACCTTCCTCTTAGTACAGCGCCAGGAATCTGACGTGATTGTGCACCGAATAAGAAAATTGTAATACTTGTTCACCTATATTACACCATATTTTGTAGTCTAGTTGTATCTGATGTCGAAAGGAATTAAAAAATTCGTTTTGAGCTTTTTCGCTCCGACTCTTTGTGGATCTATTCACGCGAACATAACGCCATATGACAGGGGTCAAGTCTTGAACAGCGGAAGACTCCGTCAGAAGGTGATCTGGAGGTAAATTCAGCGTTCCAATTAGCTTCTGTGTGCCAAACTACGGGATCAGTCACACTAAAAATCCTGTCAAGTACCTCAAACAAGCATGATGTCAAAGTAACTAGCACTTGAGAAAAAAGGACGCAGTATGTGAAGAAGTCACAAAGTCAAAATAAACGCTTCGAATATAAATTCTATTGGGATAAAAAAGAATAATAAATGTGACTGCGTACCTAGTCTTTCTAATTGTCAGATCATATATTTCAAAATAGAGACTACCAAACAGATCTCCGTATACAGGCCATATGTAATTAGCACGTACAGTCACGGCATATTGATAATTACATATCCTGAGGTTGTTGCTACTATACATGATGTTAAGTATCAATAATTACGGCAGAAACCACACAATCTATCCTGGGTAATGTTGCGTTCACAGGGCATATATAATTTGAACTTTTAACCGCAAAATCAATAGATTCAATCCTTGCAACAAGAAAAATTCATATATTAAGTTTAAAGTCTCAAGGACCTTTCTTTTAAGAGAATTTGCACATAAGGACAATGACATATTTATATAGCCTTAATCATTCAAATGCACATGATTGAAATCTCTTAGAGATTACTTATCACTGTCCTTAATTGTCAAGTGAATTCAAATTTTTACTTAAAAATTAAAGTTTCAACTAAATAACAATCACTTTCTATGGATCAAGTTTTTTACGTTTTAAAACAACTCAGTATCAATTATAAACTTGCTGCATACTTTCTCACAATGCAAATTTTGTCGTAACAATAAATTTATTATAAATCCATAATGATAAATGTTCAGAAGTTTTACGTATAAATAAATGTTATAAAAGTAGTGGTAATATTTAAAAACCAAAATTTAGGGATAACTGAGTCATTACTGTGTATGAAAGTTGAAAAGGTAGAGTCAATGTTTTCTTACTAACCAACGAATAAAATAAAGGGAATGGGCATTTTTATCTCACATTTTCATCAACACAATACATTTATAGAGGAACTATACCAAGCCACATTATCTCTAACTTTATATTGATATTTGATTGTAATATCCCCGTTATCTCTTAGCCGCGGCAGCTAGTTCGAGGTGCAGGGATAAGGAATGTTTTGTGACGGCAAGATCCGCATTAGATAGCGGTAACCAGACCCCTGAGCTCCGCACACAAGAACCTAATACGAGTTTCCTCTTCTTGTCCATTATTTATGTTAAACTGCTTGTTGCATTATCTCTCTTAACAAAAGAAATACAAAAATTATATCTGTATAATTTCTATTATAAATGTTACTCATATCTTAAATTTACATATATTTAATTACAATAATTTAAAGTAAGTAACTTTGTAACCATCCTAAAAATAAACTGATTGAAGATAAAAATATGAAGTATTCACAGTACGTACCTGAACTGTAGGTGTAAATATGTTTCTATTCATTTATGTTTTAAGGGAATTATAAGATTTTAGTAAATTATAACTTAAATATTACAATTTTATAACTGTTCTTGAGAAAATTAAAATTTTCATAAACAAAAACATGTCACTACCTTAAACTATAACTTATATACGTACAGCAAAAACTCACTTTTTATCTTTAGCAGTTTTAATTGGCCCTGATAACAAAATTTACGAAACTATCTATTTGAATACCTGTAACTACACGCATTCCACTTTTGAGTTATCAGGGAGTTTATCTTAAAGGGCTATACATATATCCATGCCTAAAATCGTTTACACCAACTTAATGCTTTATTTGTAAATGATACAACAATTATAAAACTGCTAATGATAACGTTCAACGAATATTGTAGTTCTGTCCATTAAAATATATTCAATATAATTAAAAATGTATGTATTTGAACTGTGAGGAGGCTCCAGTAGATATAAACCATATTATTTTAATTTATATACCATGGAAATATTTTTGAATCAGAATTATTGAAATCAAGCACAGTCAATAAATAATATTTTGAAATTAGGTTGTTTTGATGTTTAGATATGCATGGTTGCTCTCACCAAAGGACTATTGCTACTGACGACCAAAAGTAATGTAATTGAAATTCTTACACTTTATATTTTTTTGTTGGCGATGCTGGGAAATTGAGAAATAAAAAATTATAGTTAACAAGAAGTGAGTGAAAAACTTTATTGGGATAGTTTATTAAAAATATTGAATATAGTTTTACATATGTAGATAAGAAAACTAGTATGATTATGTAATAATTATATTTGAAAAGTACAAAATACGAGAGTATGGAAAGCTAATTTGTATATAGCTTGTTGTATAAGTTTAAGTCATAGTTCTCCTTACTTTGTGCATGTGATGCGTGTTTAAAGAAAATCACTTACAACGTACTATTTTTGAGTAATTCATCATAAATCCCTTTATTAAGTTAATTTATTATAAATCTCAATTATTGTATTATGTGGCATATTTACTATATCCTGTGTGAAGTTGTTAATTACGCTATCATCAATAATTGATCTGGGTTTTATGCTTATTTACTTTTGTAATTTTCTTATTAGTGCCTTATCAAATATATACATAAAATTAAAACCCATTTTTTCTGTTTTCATTTAAGTTAGATTAAGTTTACCTGAGGATTAAAAGTCTCTATACAAAGTCTATATTGTCGGAGAACTTTCGCAACATCCAGTAAACCCCTTATTTAGAGATGTGATACACGATGTGATTCCTACTAAAAATCATAGTCTTATACCTGATAACCCCTATTTTGTGTGCAGGGTAAGTAATTTAACGGATCAATATATAAAGGGTGATTGTCTATTGATTATCAGTACATTAAACGTGTCGTTTTTAACTGTAAGGTACAGAGAGAAAAATGCGTTTAGCAAATAAGAAAATAGTATTATAATAAAATAAGGTTGCTTTCATTACATTAAATATTAAAATTTAAATGTACGTCTTTTTTTTAAACGTTGAAATTCAATAACTTCAAAAATTTGAAAATAAACAACATTTAAAGGTTTCAAATATTTAATATTGAAACCCTGAAAATACTGATTTTTCTGTTAGCAAAGTATGTCATAACAATTTGTTACCAAAAACGGCCAGGGAAGTTATTATTGTCACGGTCAAAATCACCAAAACATTAATAATCAAACTTATTAATATCAGTATTTTTACACAATTGTAAATTAAGATGACACAACATGCAATTTAACTTGATAAATAAGAGCAAATGATAAATACGAAAGATTTATTTCAGAAAATTAAAACACTTGGATAGAAAAAAGATTGTACGTATCACGGCCAAGGGGGTTGGAAGCCTCATACACATTTATCAGACACATATAGTGTTGCTGCGTCATGTGGCTCTTTAATTATTTATAAACGTCTAAACTTGTGCTCCAAGCTACTTTTAAAACTTATTTAAGAACTTGGTATTATCTAGATATGTAAAACATACTAGCTCTGACAGGTAGTACATGTGACAGCTTATGACAAAGCTGTTTATCGGAACCGGAATCACCAATATGGCAATGACATGTGAACGCGAACCTTTGTTTATCAAGTAAAGAGATCTTGTTCTTTGACAAAATTACATTCAACAGTAACTGACTTTCCTCTGGCTTATGGTAAGTTGATTGCTACCACGTGCCATTAATCATAATTTTATTGCTTCAAATACTTACTTTTATAAATGCCAATGCTTTTTTAAATGTGTTTCATACTCTGTTAATCTCGCCATTAAATAATGCTTGTAAATAATCAGCCAGAACAAATGTTTCCAAACTTTATAAATATAAATGAAACAATACTTTTTAAGGATAATAGGATATTGGACATATGCCATGACAAAATGTATAATATTACGTTTCGAGATCTGCAAACCTCTTCCTCACGTGAAAACCAAACAAAATTTAGCACACAGGGCTCTAAAACCTGTGTTTACAGTACAACATGTTCTTTTAAACACGGAGTACATAGGTGAGAATAAAAGACCAATAAATATATAGGAATAAATGAATATAAAAAGAATTAGAAGAAAAAACTAGTAGAACGGTCTAAAAATTACTCAACATTGCTGGTCTGAAGACTATCACTTGAAATGGGATAAAGCCAACATAATACTCTTCGAGGAGAATTTATTTCAACGCAAACTTATTGAAGATTTATGAATAAAATTAGCAGACCACCCGGTAAGTCAACCTTCAGTCGAGGGAATCAAAGCCACCTTGGAAACTAGAAAGATATTAACAATTTAACAAACCTAAAACAACAAAATTCGTACACACACTATGATACTAAGGTATAGGATCAAAACATAGGGCCAGATGTGTCTTCCTTTACCCTTCTACCTCATAACAATCGCCTTCCTGTCCCATTGTTTCAGATGACACGCCGCGATGTCACAGGAAGTGCCGACTTTTATTTTCTTGTTAGTATCCCACTTGGAGAATCCTGTGCTGGTGTGATGTGTGATTGTGAGTTTGATTTCTCGTATTTATGATTTGTGCTTGTGATTTGCATCCTGTGCAGTAACAAAGCATGGGCTGGACTCCAAGTAATTCTGGTATAATTTGTTTTTTTAACCTAGATTGTAGTTAGGTGTTAGGTTAGTTATTCACTAGAGGAAGAGGTCAGATTGTAGATCTTGAAACGTAGGGTTACACATTTTGTAACAAATAGCGATGGAAAATCACCGATATCCTATTGCACTTTCAAATCTTCCATCGTTAATATCAAACTTTAAACAAAGAAGTATTTTTGTTTGTCCATTTCAAGTGCCCGACGCGACGTTGTGATAGACTATTTGACAATAGACAAGAAAAGAATACGGTTTGTTTTTTTCTTGTGGTTTCATATGGTATCTACAGGTGTGCCAATTTCTATTTTAGTTTAAAATCTGTCTCTTGCTGAAACAAAGAGAAGTGTCCACAGAGGTAAAGCCACTGTATCGAGTTTATACAATAGTTGAGAGTTGTGTTAGACTTTGTATTAGTTACTCAAGCACCGCCTTCTTGGCCCATGTACAACACATACTTGACAGATATTCCAACACCAGTACAAATACCGTGACATCAAAATTATTTTGCGATGAAAAAATGTGAAAGTTTCAGAAAAATAATAATTTATTATCAATTAAAGTTTAAAGTTAAACATTTTTATAAAACAATTATGCATTAGAAATTTAATTTATTTACTAGTTTCTACTACTAATGTCTTGTTTGACTTTCAAAAAATCCTTGACAGACAATATTATAAGGTAAAAGTACGCCAGAACACTTGTCGCATAACAGGAAGGCCTTAGGCTCAACTAAGGATAAATTCCCGCTCACTCCACTAATCCCGTTTCGGAAAATTTCAACCGTTTTCTTCAGTTTAAGGCTGACGTCCATATGATCAAGTACTGTTAGGTGACTTATTTATGCTTAAAAATAACACAGAATGCATTCTTAACAATACATCTTTTACTCTTTGTTTTGAATTTGATTTAGACGATGGAAACTTTGTGAAGGATACACGATTTTGCAGACATTTTCTAACGTAGATTGTAGTTACCTTTTAGATCAGTTATCAACCTTAGGGAGAGATCAGATTGCAGATCTTAAAACACAGTGTTACTTAACGATTTCTTATACTAGGATGGTAAATGTCCGGAGAAAATCTCTTTCTTTTTATACATTTATAAATTGCTTTACTCATTAAACTACTAAGATTGAACCAAAACAAAAGCGTAAAATATCTCAATTGTTGAAATGTAAATATCTCACAGTTGTATTGCTAAATAGCACTCACTTTTACAACTTTTTGCCTTGTTTTGCAAAAAACTGGGCATTTAATATAACCATCAATTGTAAAATCAGTCTCGTTGAATTTTGGAAATTTGTATAAAAGGGCTGCGGTATATAGGACTGCATAAATATCGAATCACATATTATATAACACGAAATAAAACATATTATGAGAATAAAAGTATTCAAATAAATAAATAAATGACGCCAAGAATAATTAAACTAAAATGTACTATCAAAATGCTTAATGAAACTTTGGAAAACCTGACTTTTGAAAAATCTTTGATAAAAAAAGTAGAAATAAGGGTTAAATAAATTACTTGGCTAGATTAGAATCCAGATTTTCAAGTAATAAACTCTCTGGCTTCAAAAGAAATGTACCATTAGTTTATATTTTAAGTTTAAATTAGTTTATTGTTGGAGTTTTTTTATTTATAAACCATAAAGCAGGACATGTGGGGCAGAGAATAAATTTACAAAGAGAATAACAGTACATACGAAACTAAATTAGTTTTTGTGCTAACTTTTTAGTTTACAATCTCTCTACCCTACTCTTTGGTAAAGCATGCGATATTTAACACTAACAATTTTAAAAACAATTATCACCGAAAGAATAACAATCATATTACAGTTTTATATTTTATATATTATAAAATAATCTATTTAATACCATAATATGATTTTTACTTTATACATGGAAACTCTCTTTTGGAAAGCTTAACCGTTAAATAATACTGAAAATATATAAAAGATATTTGTGTTGTTAAGAGTAGAAATAAATCTGCAATCTGATCTCTTCCTGAGGTGAATGTTTTTATTAAGTGCACGTTTTATAGTTATCGTGTAATATGTTTGTTGTGATTCCAGACATAAGTATGTGATGCATTTTAGTGATATGTTATGTTCGATGTGATACTAAATCTTTGTATTATTGGATGATGGCAAATTTAAGGAATATTATGTGTCCTTCACAATCCTTAATCGATAAAAATTTCAAACAATAAGTTGTTTGTACATTTCACGTGGTACAATCGTACAAGAATTCATTATATCTTACGACCACTTTAAAGTGTCGTCAGTGGAACTGCTTAAAAAGACCATATGAAAATTTACCGAAGATACAGTTAGTACTTTTTTACAATAATCCACAACTAAAGCCTAGTTTATATAGGTTCATGTAGTATAGAATATAAAATAGTCAAATAAAATAGTAGTTTAAATGAACACTTGAACGCCTATTGTAAGATTCCCATTGATAAAAGTTACAAAATAGCCATAAGCATTTAAGCAACGAGATACTTTTTGCCTTACTAAATTGAGCCATTTTCTGTCAACAAATGTTACACAAAAGATGGCAATGCCAGTAATGCACATCCGCATGTGAATGCAGGGGGAGGAGCTTTATCGTGATTGGCTGCAGCTGAACCAATCATCGATGAATGTGTCACGAGCTGCCAGACCATTATTAATATGATATTGCCTTCTATGTTTATTTTATTTATTGACTAATTTGTTTGTACTATCCATAGGTTACCGTATACAATTTTCGCAAGTACTTTTCTGTTAAGTTATACTGCACAATTGGTTTGTAATAAATGTTCTGATCACTAGTTTTACTTATGGCGGCGTTTGGTGTGCTTACTTTGTCCGTGAACTCGATTATATATTGAAAATTTGGACTATTATTTAAATTTTCACTTCATTCAAACAATTTTAAAAGGATTTAATTATTCAAAGATTTTTGGTTTCACAGGAAAAAAAACCATCGTAGTTTATCAGTTATTACTCCAAAACTAAAAATGAACATGTCAGCTGAAATAATTGATTATTTAAGGTTAAGCCAATCATATTACGGCTCTACCCTTTTCAACTCACTTGTATCATGATAATTTTCTCTTAAAGTCTCATAAGAAACTTAAGAATAACAGGAGTACAGTTTTTGCACTTATATAAAATGATGATATTGCATTTGTAGTTGGTGGTTTAGTGGGGGTTGTGAGGGGAGAAATCAATATGAATTGAGTAGAAAATTTGTCTAAAGAAGCACAAGTATACCCTCCTGACCTCCTCTGAATCAAAACCCGGCTGACTGCTCATTTGTTTTATTTTGCTTTAAAATTGAAAAGGTGATTGGTAATTTTTGATGGAACCTCCAATCTAATTAGGGTGCTCCCACTAACCTGAGATTATAAAGTACTTTTGAAAGCTAAAAGCACTATTTTACCTACTTTAGGTTACACCTTTACTGGTAATACAAATGTGAACAGATTTCGCTGTTTAATAAATACGAGACGTATTTGCTGGATAAATGTCCAACTGTCTGTATTTAGGTGAACCATTTGAATAAATAAGTTACGAAACAACAACCTCGTAAATGTGTGTATGAGATCTGGACATACTCAAGTGGAGAGCCGGTAGCAGAATTTGCACCTGTGCCAAATAAGCCACGACTGAGTCATTTTTTAACGGGTCGGTAGGGGAAATAAATTTTCTGGTAAACTTAAAACACTATCACGGTATTGTATTTTTAATTTTCTCATTTTAATTTCTCCTACATTTATAATACAGAGCATTGTGATAGAGAAAATACAGTAAAATTACAACTCTACGCGAAGGTATTTTAGAGGTTTTAATTGAAATTATACCAAATTATAGATATTTTGTAACAAAATACTAATGTAATCGATTTTATTGTTACTTAGGTACACAGTACAATAAGAGAACTCACATGATAATACGTAGCATCATTAAATTGTCTTAAAAATTGAAATGCAAAAATTGATTTGACGGTACAAATAAATGTTATTACAAGACCGTTGAGATGACTTGTTTTTTTTTTAATTTAAATTTCCTGTAGTCCAATATAAATGCTCTTAGTTTTTACAGAAATATTGTGTGTTCGGACAAAATCTACAAATGACAAGTACGCATATATTGAGATCAGATTTTAAAGTTACTATCATCGGTCTCATAAAACCAGCTAGCCTACGCTATTGCTTTATAAATGGCTTTTCCCCCTCTAATTTCTAATTTCCTCTCTAAGTAATTCATAAAATATTTAATCCGCATAGATGTATTCCTGAATGTGACATATCATCAGTGAAATGTTTTTGTTCTCTTTGAACAAGAAGCTAAAAACCTCTCATTGCACTTAGTCCCAAGTGACAGGTAGGAGGATATTAAGGATAGGCCAGGTCGGGAGTTGAAGCCGCCTCCTGTCGAGAGCCATGAGGAAGATTGGTGGCATTATATCTCAGCCATGTCACCTTGGAGAAGTAGAGGTCAGCTATGCACCACCACCTCCAGTCAAAGCAGGCATGGGTGGCACGCTTTATATTTAGGCTAGCATCTGCCTCACTTAGGGAGCTACATACTCCAATGCCAATATTCCGCACTAGATTAGACCTATTATAGTCTACCCTTGCACACCAATATATCAATATTTGTGTTTAGTGTTTACTGTACTCTGTCTAGGTTCAGCTGAAACATATAAATCAGATGCAAACCCACCTGGGGGTGGTATATATGCAAAACACATTAATCCAAAAGATTTTCTATTTTACAAATTTACATCAAATTATCAGCTATTGTTTCTGAATCTTCCTCTTGATTTTCGGCTGGTAGTGGATGGCCTCTTTTCCACATTGGTTTGTCCAGATGAAGTTGATGAAGAACGGCGATCACGAGAAGATTTGTTATCTTTAGACCGTTCATCAGACTTCGGGGCTTTCTTTTCCTCTCTCTTTTTGGGATCGACTTTTCTCTTTTTGGAGGATTCTTTTTTTCTTTCTTCCTCTTCCTCATCTGAAGAATTGCCATATTTTTTACTTTTCGCATCATCAGACTTTCCAGTCTTTTTGTTATTTTTCTTATTCGATGCTTCACCTTTTATTTTTTTAGAATCTTTCTTCTTACCTCCTTGATCGTTTTCGTCTGTATTACTGTCATCCTTCTGACTTCTCTCCTCATTATCAGAATCCTGATCACGGCTCTTATCCTTACGACTTTGCTTCGAACCTTTACGACCGTTACTCCGTGAGTCTTCATCCCTTCCGCTTGACTTTCCTCCTGTTAGCTTTTGCCATATTTCTTTTAACTTCTTCCGTAATGAATCTGCTACTTCTGGAGCGAATATGGCAAGTAGCACATAAGCAAGTAAAAGCAACAGGATTATAAATATCAACATCCACAGCAAATTGCCCCAAAATGATGACTTTTTCTGCTGTAACACAAAAACTGGATACTTTAATATTTGTAACACTGTAAATTACAAAGAAAGCAGAATCGGTTATACTGAGTTTACTCTTCTAGGAATTAAGAATTAAAATGAATTCACACGAGGAATTTAGTTTTAAATAACAGTAAAAGTTGTAAAAGTTTTAAAATAAAATGGCGCATCGTATATTTGATTATACTTACTTTAAGAGATACTTACTATATCAGCGTATACCCCAAAACAGTAGTTAGATATGCAGAATTGTGAATAATAGCCGGATCTTTTCTGAAAGCGCATAAATAAACTATTAATAATAAATGATCCAATAAATGTACTAAAACTACGTATAGATCGAATTCTGTATTGCATACGAATATGTATTAAATGACTTTTAGGTCAACTACAAACCATTTATAAAATTACCATTACTACTTCGTCTTCTTTCTAGCTATACAATTGATTGATCTATTAATTTTTACATTTGAGATAAGAATTTAAAAAAATACATTCTATTAAGTGAGCGTTGAGAGTAGAACAGTTTTATATACCCACGATTTTTCGAAAAAACAAACTGATATATAGACTTGAAAGTTTGTAAGAAGCTTCATTTTTATACGCGGAACACTGAGTTCAATGATGGTGCATGTCACTCCATACGAATTTGTTGTGTTAGCGAATTTTTTACATTAGTCTTATGGGTAACTATGATGGCAACGACAAAATAGCGGAATAAAAAACAACAAACTGACAATAATAAAATAAGTTTTCAATGTGTTACATGTTTTTTCGTACAGGACAAATACAATATAATAGAGTGAAAAATAAATTGTATAAATTTATAAAAAGTTTGGCACTCTTGAGCTGTGTTAACCTTACTAGCTCACCGAAACTTTTATCATTTGAATATCAATGTGATATTTAAAATTAATTAACTAAAATATGAATATATCATGTGACAAGATATCTTGTGGTATATTTAACTGTTGTAAAAAATCCTTTACCGCTAAGAGTGCACAACTTACTCAATCATCCGCTGCAAGTAAACTAGTGTCAAATTTACGGTCAATGATGTGCTAATTCTGCTCATGCATTGATTTCACCGTTTTCCCAGTACCCAGTGAAGGTTCTACTGACAGATATATACCCTGAGGTAGGAGTGGACTCTCTTGGGGTAACCATACGTTTTAGGTCGTACGCAAGTGATCCCTATCGGGTTGAACATTCTTTACACATAATATTCTATTTATAATAATCAATAATTTAATTTATGTAGCCACGTACTTCATACAAATTTGATGTCAGCATGTTAATCTTTAACTGTAGTAACTTATTAATTGCGTAATTATTTATTAATTTGAAAATATTTTGAACGAAAGTTACTTGCTTACCCCCATGGTGAGTAATGCGCATTGGCGGCACTTACAATCTGTCATGTATTTGGTTCCAAGAGCTCAGTACATCATGTAATTGTGTGAGACCTGAATGATGTAATTTGTAATGTAATGTGTACCATGTGTTAGCTGTAAAAATATGTTGAATTTTCTTGAGTGGAATTTAAATAGTGGTTGTAACCATAGAAACCTTTTTGAATTCGGAGTTTCTGTGCATATGTAAAAGTTAAATAAATTATTCACAAGTGTAATTTCTTCCCTAGTTTTATCATGGCTGACCTGAATTTTGAAACAGGCATTATCCCTATCGTACTAACCACGGATGTAAACGTAGATTAGAGTATCATGTGTCAACATGAACTTTACTTAGCTATATGAACTGTGGCCAACATACACGCTATGGAAGGTGAAGTGAGGCCAATGTAAGTTTTACAAACAGTTTTTAGTATTTTACAACTTTATTTGTGAAAAATTATCTACGTATATATCCTTTTAGAGTAAAATAAAAAATGTCCTTTGAAAAAATAATAAGATTTCGGATATTTGCCACCGTTAAATACTGCAAAAAAGCATATAAATACTTTTGGAGTATTCATCCCCTTATTCAGTTAAAAAACAAAAAAAAAAAACACTAAGGTGAAAAAAATAAAAACTTTTACTCGACACTGCTACGAAAAGGTAAAGTAATTATGTTATACCTGACAAACTGTATGAAGTCCAGACTATAGAGAATGAACCAAGCAATGTTACCGCACAGGAGCCCAGAGCACAAACTCTCTTGTCATGTTTTAATTTGTATTTAATGCCTTAGGGTTTTTAAGCTTAGGTAAACGGTATATTTTCAACCCTCAAATTTAGTGCTAAAGCTACTTATTTGTAATGTATGAAGATGGCAAATGTTGCAATTCTATTATCATTTCAAACCTCCCATCGCCAATAAAAATATTTAAACTATATATTTTGCTTCATATGGCCTCATAACATCTCTTTGCACAAAAATGTTCAATCACATGAATGCTGTCCTTCCGTTTGGTTATCATTGATGGGCAAGTAAACTCATACATACCAAAAACGTAAGTAGGGAAGATAAAAACATATTTTTTAAATTAATAATCTCAAAACTAAGTTGTTCATTAAAATCCTAAATTTATCAATATTATCTTTTATTGTATGTGTGAAGGAGAAAGTAAAACGTAGCTAAGCCACAGAGACTAACTAAAGTGAACACATCGAGGCAAACTCGAGTGATATATAAGATACAACCCAACTTGTCTCTCAGACGGCAATAAAGCAGTTCTTATGTGAGCAAGAGTCAATATTACCCCAGACCGTTCACCACAGCTTGTGTCTATTTGGCGTACCTGGCGAGTGTTGCAAGGTAATATATCGAGCTTCTCTTCTTAGGATTACGTATAAAGGGCTACCTATACTGTCACTTGAGAGGGTTTCAAGAAGATAAACTATCTATTTGTGTAATTTCATCGTTTTATGAAAGTTGAACGTTACGCATGACAAAAAATAGCAAGTTGGTTTTTAAAATCATTGGAGTCATGGATAGTGTGCGTCATCTTATGACAATTCTGTCACTTTGATCTCACATAGATACATCGTATGAACACTGTATTCTTATTGTGTTTTTGAGAAATTAATTAATAAAATACAGGCGCAACATTTATAACAGGAGTGTTAAGTTTAGCTTTAATTTTTTGTTTACGAAAAGCATTATCTACAATAATAATATAAACTGTTGGGCTTTTGGCTGAAATAAAATTTTTACTTTATCTCTTTGTACTTTTAATTGCAAGGGCGCATCGGTCAAGGGAGGGCGATTGCTGCATAATATGAATTGGAATGTTTAGATTGTAAGCTAATAATACATTCTCCACATGTATACGAGTAACTGCTAATATGAGTATATCACATGTATATATGTCACAGATTAAATAATAGTAAATACGAGTATTTTGAGATTCTGATAAAGAAGGTCATTGACAATTGTTATTAATGGAACATTGATCCATCAACGACTAGTATATTACATAGGTAATGGCACGCAAGCTGACCTTAGGCAAAATGGTTTTGGTTTTTAAAGCCATTAAAATTTGGCAAATATATTAACATACTTTTATTGTATGTAAGGACCTTGGACGTATGTAAGGACCTTGGATGCAAATTTTTATAGCCTATGATGTTTTGTATAAACTTGCATTAACCAAAACGCTAAGGGAAATCATATTAAAATCTCAAATTATCTCTAAAGCATGTAAAATCTTACTATCTGTATCTCTGTGAATATCCTTGAAAACCCTAATATTTTATATCGAACAGAAATATAATAAAAATAATGAAATTTGAATTTAGCAAGGACAGTTTAATATAAAGTGTTTTGGAAGACATATGTTATAAACAGATCTTCGCCCAATTGTTCTTAATTGTAGAGTTCTTATTTTCCGGTTTTAAGATACTAATTTTCGAGGACTGAACTCTACCTCTGTCTTACTCATCATCCTACGTCAGTCTCTAATACACCTGCTCAAACATAGACGTAAAATAAAAAAAATTGCAGTAATGAACATTTTCAAACTTAACTAAATTTCCGAGTACAATAATCTATTGCACATTAAATAAGTAGTATAAAATTAATAAGATAAAGGTATTTCTACTTATTATATCTTAGATCGCTATTATCATCCATTTATATAGAGTAGTTACAAAAAAAACAAGTAAAATATAATAAGTTTTTATTTAACAGCTATAATAATAGAAATTGTATAATCGTAATTGTAACAGTCAGAAACGGGATTAAAAAGTTATAAATGACGGAAGGATAAGATGTACGAAGTAAGGGCAGAGGGCAATAACATCTGCTTCTGCGGTTTAATATCGTTCATACTCTGTCTGCATGGTTTCCTCCTACATTTCCTTTCTCTTGCAAGACCACTTCCAGGCAGTCATTTTCACTCACAACTTAAACCAGTCCATTCGTATAATCTACTAGTTATGTAAAATATAATAATGGAACGGTGTACTTTCGGACATGGGAAAAAAAAAACGAAAGGATAAGCTGAAAAAAATATGGGGAATGGGTAATAACATCTGGTTCTGCGGTTGAATATAATTCAACCACTGTCTGCATTGTTTCCTCCTACATTTCCTTCCTTGAAAGCCCATTTCCTGGTATCAACTGTTACTGATCACTGTCACTGATAACTTGAATTTATAATATTCATGCAGTCTGTTATCCATAACAATTACTCTTTCAAAAAAAAGCCTCCATGCGATCTTAGTGTCGTGAATTGGATTTGTAAACAAATTAAATTATTTGTAACAATTTAGGGGTAAAGCAAAGTTAAAGTTCTATAACACAACTTTTTATTTTAAAAATACAGTATATATTACTGTATACTGTATCTCAGATATATCTGAGATTAAGTTTAGTAGTGTACACTTACATTTGATTCAAATTTAATTCTTACAGGTTAATTTATTTAATAACTAAACCATGGACAATGTTTGTATTCAGCATATCATTGCTGGGAATGAGATTTACTACCTTACAGGAAGCTATCCCGAGCTATTTAAATTTTAAAATAGGTTACCCAATACAGTGCCATGTAATTGAACTTTTACAGTACACGTAATTATTACATTAAAAAAACTGTTTGTTGCCAATAGATCGAACTTCAATTAAACAACTAATTGTATTGACGTTTTTAAATAACTGGAATATATTTTTTTTACGTTTCTGATCAAACTTTGCATTATTATGTACAACGTTGGTTTGTTTTAGAAAATAAAACTAGCCAATACACAAGCTAAATTGAAAAAAAATGGTTAGAAATAAACTGAACGCCTAAGTTTATCCTGTAAAACTTAATAGTTCATCTTTGTAATAAACAAAACTCGAAAATGAATACTTTGTTTAAGTTTTGTTATTGACAATGGAAGGTTTCAAAGGATATTTCGGACATTTACCATCGTTATATTTTACAAAATATATACCAAAACTTTTGGAGGAACTTAATCTACCCTATTCTTCAGGAGATGGGACTATTAGTACTCCATTTTCGAGTGCGCCGGTGTGACGTCAGACTGTGCTCTTGACTTTCCATGCTCATTACGTGTATCCTTTTTAAAGACAACACCTTTATTTTCTCCGGTCTGAACTCAAAGCAGTTTTCGTGTGTATTAAATATTTCCATTTTCTTTATCTTCCTTTCCTACTGTACGTTCTAAATTTCATGTACTAATTGTACCCTCACTTGAAGGAGAGGATATATTTCAATCCTAGAAACGTTGTATTATACATTTTGTAACATAGAATGATAAGATAGGCCGAAATCCTAATTTATTTGCCGGTTTTTGTCATACTGTATTAAAATACAAGTAATATGTGCTTAATTTTTTGGATATTAAGGAATTAAAGAGGCTTTTCCTGTGCATGTTAAAAGATTCGGGTCGGTTATTGCGCGTGTGTAACAATAATGTAATGTAATTCAAAACCAATAGTGAGCGACAGTTGGCGGGAACGGCTGACATCATGTGGGCCAATATTTACTGCGGTGCAATAAAAATGATACATCTGATTTGCATACGACTTTGAAACCGAGATTTGTGGTTAGGGTTATTTACATCAGCTACTACTGATGTTTTTGAACCACAAATATGACCATTTTTTCAATATTTGGTTCTTAACATACAAAGTACACATTGATATAGTTACACTTCAAGTACTAAGTTTGTTGTTTCTTAGATTCTATGATACTTATCTACTTCTCAATAAAGAAAAAAATATAGAATTTCAAATTTTACTTTAAAATAATTCAATTTTAAATTAGTTAATTAATTAATCTGAATTTGCTCGTTAGAGTTGAAATAACCAAATGAAATATGCATATAATTTAAAACTTACTATTTTTATATTTGATAATAAATACTGAATAAAAAATTATGTTAGTGAAAGAAAGAAAGCTGCTAAAATATCTCATGGAGTATTGCATACACCTTTTTTCAAATGTATGTACTCTAGTTTTTATTACGTTACTCATAGGTTCTGTAAAAGACGCACAATTTCGAAACAAGAGACGATTTTAAAACAAAAGATAATTTCCATCTATAGTTGCTAGGCCTATCACTAAACTTACAACTTGACATTTCACCTTGAAAAAGTAAGTGGATTTTATTCATAATTAAAGACCGTGACAATATTGATATAGTAAACTGTAAGTATTTTTAACATTTTTAATTTCGGACTAAAGAATCCTGGAAATGCATAGTCAGTCAAACTGTTTTTAAAAATGTATTGATGTCGCCTCTGTTATTCCCATTAATGATAACAATAATAGTAATCGTGTTTTCCGTAGAAACATAAGAGTTTCATAATCAAATTATCAAAATTGGGTCGCCAGACTTGTTTCAAAGACTCTCTTCAAAGTTTACATTCCATTACAACAGTACGGCCTGGAAATATAAGAACACCTCTAATTACAAAATGACAAACCCTGATGTAGATATAAATTCGTTGAAACAAGAAGTACAGAAGCTGAAGACAAAAATGGAACAGATAAAAGTAGAAATGTTAGTATTGAAAACATGACAATACTAACATTTCTAACATGTGAAAAAAAAACATGACAATCGGTACGTCGACAACACCCTTTCACAGAATAATATCGGCGATGGACGCATACGTTGATGAAAACCAGTACCAAGACTTTTTTATAAAATACTTCAAATAAATTTCTCATACTCCCAAGTAGAATTTTATTAATTTTGAAATGTTTTGATGCGAAATAGTGTCGATATAACTAAAATTAGTATTTGTAGAAAGTTGGAGCGTAAAAATTAGGTAAGATCAGTTAATGGAGATTTATTATAATTTACGTGAAATCTTTCTTAACAGTGTAATTAGTCGATATCCATATAAACATAATTAAAACTTGCTATATCAGTTTGATGTGGCGACGAGGTAAAGTAAGCAAAAATAACAGTTCCGGAGTTGTGTGAGAAGTTCGTGGTGGAACATCGCCTAGAATACATTGAACAAGAGACAGATACAATAGATATTGTGCTTTAAGCATACATAAATGACTACCAAACATAGACTGCATTAATGGAGACCAAGATAAACTGACAAATGAACCAGGCTTTTCACCACATAATTGAAAGAGGCCAATGTTACCGCCATCATTAATGGAGTAGCTTTCACAGACAAAGGTTTGCCCAGCAACTGGCTACATTGTTTGTAGTGGCGAGGCTGACTTAATACCATCGATTCATATTACACTATATAAGGTTCAATCTAAAAATTTGCAAATTGCCATAGATTTACGTTAGGTAAAATTTCCATTATTACTTACGGATATGTACACATGCAACTAGATTACCCATAGATTCGATCGCACTATAAATCACCCTATTTATTGGGGTAAACAATTTACATACTGTTGATCATTAAATTGTTACTTCCAGACTGCGCAGTATCTTAAAATTTCTCAAAGACACCTAAAAGTCTTTGTTGCGATTTGCTCCAGTTATCTGTCTTCTTAGTGCAACGACTGGAATATGATGCTGTCACAGACCTGACTTATGAAATCTGGAGTCTTGGTCGTCTGAAGCTCAAGATGAATTCTTTACGTCGTTTTCGACACACCAGAGACAGCTATACAGGCAGAAAATGCAAAAATGTGGTGTAATCTAGGTGAATTGGTATTCTTATGTTCTCATCAGAAGATCACGGCCTTAGCTCTAATGCTCTTGTATTGTCTTGTAGGGTACTTGTAGAGGTCCCTTGTCCTCCAGCTGCTTGAATACGCTTCGGTTGTTTGGTCTTTTTTATTACTTCTTATATTATTACTTCTTATTGCTCTATTGTTATTGATACCACTTTTGTTATGTTGAACATTGCTTTAGTTATATTTCTGTTATGCCTGTTCATTAATGTCATATGGTTAGTTTTTAATTTTGACTTTTCATACCGTATTACTTTTATGAGAATTTTCTATTGTTAGCCATTCTAAATAATGTAATTTAATTAACTTACCGTGGGAATTTAAATAAATCAATTGCACAATTGAGTCCACTACGGTTTTTCTGACACTATCTCTATGCAAGGTGGTGCAACCAAGTTTTCTAAATAAAACACATGTTATAAAACTCAAATTTAATCAACTATAGCTATATTACGTGCAGACATTAAATCCAGAAAATAAATTTATTGCAAATTATAGTATATTCAGGCGTTCAATCATACGTTGTGTATATGAAAAGGATATTGAATATAAGTAAGTAAAAAAAGATTGTTATAGTAGAATTTATGATACATTCATATACGGGTGTCGGATAACCTAAAGCTACTAAAGCCAGTTATAATTTTTACATTTTATGCAAACATCAATATACCTATATTTGATTTTTATTATAGTTTTATTAAGACTCTTACATGGGCTCTTATTTTATTATTTATATTATGATAATTTGAAATTAAATTTCAAAAACATTTTTCTTTTTGAAGCTTTATACGAAACCTATATCTTAATATTTTAACAAAAGCCATAAATCCTTCAATATATTAAACATACTTTGAAAGATATCTTTAGTTTTTCCAGTAAAAGTTATAAATAATGGGTAAAAATAAAACTTTTCGACAGTCAAATTTAATATCAGACCTAGGCAAAAACATAAACATCGTCATCGTTTTTTTAGCACCAACATAATCTAGTTAAGAAACAGCGGCTAGGTTTTGGTTAGACTTTATATTCTCCTATGTTTGCCAAGCTATTTCAAGAAATAAACTAATTGATTCATTCATTAATTAATCGCATAGTATTTTTTTTTTTTTTTTTTTCCTTTGGGATATTGGGGTGGATTCATAGATCCTCACACGTCAACCTGAGCTTATTGTGTGCCCCTTTTTGATGTTAGAGGGGTAAGCCTATCTTCGTGCCTTAATTTAGGCTAAGGAAGCTTTTCCCCGATACTAGCATCTGGTTCGATCGCCTGGTTGTTTGTCACCGAAAAGAGCCCTTCTCCTTGCTCCCAGTCTCTCACAGTCCAGTATTATGTGTTTTTGCCAGTCTCTTCAGACTTATTGCAGAGTCTACACTCCGAGGCCTCATTTCGTAAACCTAGAGTGTTTAGGTGTTTCCTGAAGTGGCCGTGTCCAGTGATCAAGGCAATCACTTGCTTAACCCGATCCCTGCCCAGCCCCATCAGCCATCTGGTGAATCCGGAGCTAGAATCCGGCAAGCAGTCTTTTGGCCGAGTGCTTGTCCTTGGTGACTCTGCCACCGCACGCGGTGTGTCTTCCTGGACCATTTGTTTATACTTTGGTAAGCGGGCTGACTTGCTTATACCACAACTCGGTTCTGGACCGATGTATGGCATGCTTGCTCCGCTTTTGGCAAGCCTGTCGGCGCATTCGTTGCCACCTATTCCTGTGTGGCCCGGTACCCAACCAAGACGCACACAGTTGCGTGATCCAAGCTTGCAGAGAGTGTTAAAGCACTCCCACACAAGCCTGGATGAAATGCTGTTGGAGTCAAGAAGCTTTAAGAGCTGCCTTCTGACTGTCTTGACATATATCTACCAGATGTTCATTCCCTGGTACCTTTCTGGTGAGGCCTAGGTTGGCACAGGCTAGGATACCATAGATTTCGGCTTGAAATATGAGCAGTTCCGACCCAAACTGCCGCTCAAGGGCAGTTTCTAGGGGATTGGACTAAACACTCCATATCCAGTTCTACCCTTAATAAGCGAGCCCATCCGTTGTGTACCAGACAAAGCTCTTTTCTTATTGTTGGGATGTTATCTTGCGATTTCCACTCATCTCTGGAGTAGAAGTCAACAGAGAATGAGGCTTATTGAATACGAACTCCGTTCTCATTGTGTCGGAGACCATGTTCGAGAAATAGCGCTTGGGTTTACAGCTTCAGTGATGGCGCCCAATGGCTCGCGTTAGACGCGCCATTCCTCCACAAGCCAGCAACCATCAGCCGATAAAGCTGACTTACGCGCTTGCAGCTTTTGTATGGACATCAAAGAGGTAGAAAGTCCCTAAAGCCACCTCGAGGGTCGCTGAGGGACTGCCTCCTGAATGCTTCCGGTTACAAAGATTGTGACCAAGCCTTTGTAAGCTTTCAAGCTTGGCTTTGGCAGTTACCTGATTCACCATTTTGTCCACCAGACTAATGAACCATAAAGTGATTTGAGGCCTTACAACACTGCTTTGTAAAGCCATAGTGCTATGTGGGGGTTTTTACGCCCCATGAGAATCCTGCAAGTCTCCTGGACGTCATGAGCGCCCACTTTGCTTTGTGCAGGATATTATTAAGATATGATTCATTCCCACGTAAGCTTATGATCTAGAGTCAGTCCTAAATTATTTGACTGTCTTTGACCACTCCAGCTGAGTGGATGCGAGTTTCAGCCTAGAAAGAGACTATAGGTTCTTTTTCCTAGTGAAATTGGTACAAACTACTGTCTAAGAGGGATTTACTTTACAGTCCCTCTCCCTGACACCAGTTTTGTTGTACCAATGTTGAAGGTTGGTATTCATGATATTCAACAACAACATTTGTATATTTTTTCCCTGCTACCATAAGGACTATGTCGTCTGCATTTATCCTTGGACATAGATTTCCTCGTTGTTAGTAAGGTCCTCCCACAAGTAGACCATCTACTACTGAGGTTACTAGGTTCCACAGTAGAGGTGACATGGATGCCTCCTTGAGGACATCCCCCTTGTGGGTGCGAGTCACAAGCGATACTTCATTAAGATCGGTCCCTGATCCCGTCTGGAGCATCAGCATGGCCCTAAGCCACGGCACAGAGCTCTGGCTCGAGGCCACGTCGCTGTTGCTCCACTTACCATTGCAGTGAATTTGGCATTGTCGAAAGCTCCTTCAATGTCCTATGAAGGTGCACAATGCCAATTCCTTGGCGGAAGGACTATCCTCAATCCTACTGACTCTAGTTGGTGCAGGTGCTGAATTCACCAGGAATTTTTGCCTTGCTGGTATGCATGTTGGTTGCGATGAAGGGGAGTGTCTGAGAGAGAACTCCCTTTCTCAGGTGCCTCGTCACCAGTCTTTCTAATGTTCTTCAGTAGAAACGAAGATAAAACTGATGGGACGAAAAGATTTAGGGACAGAGTAGTCCGCTCTCCCCTTTTTTAGGGATGAAGGACCACCCTGTTGAGGACGCCAGACTTGTGGTATGTCACCCATAGGCTAGTCTCGCCCTGAATAGTTCACAATAGAAGGGTAAGGAGATTCTCCGGCTCTTGTTGAAGCAGGGCCCGGAAAGATTCCATCCCCTCCTGCAGATTTGAAAGGGAGCCAAATTTAGAAATTGGCCCCATTTGCTTTAGAGAGAGTGAACAATCCCTTTCTGGCAAATGGCCCAGCTACCACGACAAGCTCTTGCCGTGAGCCTGCCTCGCGGTTACCAGACGTTCCAGTGTCGTCCCATATTCTCAAAGATACAGTCAGGGAAGTGAAGTCTCAAGGAGAAGTTTGAGGCTATCACTAGACCCGGAAGTGTGTTGACCTCCCTGGGACCTTAAAGATCCCCAAGTGACCGGTTGGACTTGAGGCTAAGTAAGCGTTGCAGTCTATGCCTGCCGCGCTTAACTCATTTACCTTCTGCGTGGTAACTGCCTCCAGGAACTTTTGTTTTGCTTTTTTTAAAATCGCTAGGCTGTATTCTGTAAGAGCTCTATGATAGGACTCCCAGATACGGCTCCTTTTGCATTGATTGTACAGCTTCCTGACATTAGCCCTTTTGCGAGCGAGGTCCGCCGAGTCCACCACTTAGTATTGGTTTCGACTCTTCCCCCGTCCGCAATGGGCAGAATTGTCGTGGAAGCTATTGATTATAGCATTCTATGCAGGTCAGAAGCTATTTCTGATCTATGTCTGTGAAGCATCGCACCCTTCCGGCCTACCGATCCCAACTGTGGACTGAAGGTCAGACTTATATTATCCCCAAACCAGTCAGTTCCTCCTGGGATTTGCGATAGAGAGGTAACCTTCTGCAGCCTCATCTTGCAGGTTAAAGCGGACTATACCTGTGATCCGATAATGAGGCCTCTTCGCTTACGTGCCACTTATCAACCATTCCAAGTATAAACCTTGTGTGCAGATTGTTATGTCAATAACTTCTTGTCTAATTCGTGTTTGCGAACGTAGGGCGGTTACCTTTTATTATCATATAAATAGGTCCCTACTTAGAAAAGAAATTGTAAAAAGTGCCTCACCTCTGGGGTTAGTGTTTTGTGCTGCCCCATCCAGCAGAGTGATGGGCGTTGGCGTCACAACACTAGAAGAAGTTGTTGGACGTCCTGGCTTGTGCTTCTTCCCACCAGGAGCTCTAGGTCTCTTGATGGAGTGAGTTCCCTGGCATCATATGGCAGGTATACGGAGCCTACAATTGTTGTGCTATTGCACTGTGCCTCCATTCTTTCCAGGTCAGTGTGCCCATCAGTAAGATCTCTGGAGCAGAATTCGTGAGGGTTTAGAAAATCCAAGGCCTACTCCTCAACAGGATGCAGGTTCTGACATTCCTTAGAGAGGTGCAGTAAATTAAACTTAACCTTTGGTTTCATTTAGGCCCGCCACTCTCCCTTGGTGAAGCCATGGGTTCTTGTATCAATGCCAGATCAAATCCCTCTTGGAGGAAGAACATGAGCAGAAGGCCTGCCGAGGCAGCTCCTACTGTGCTGGATGGGTTGAATTTGTAGAACTCGTGGCATTGTCCTTGACTGTCGAGGGAGACAATTGAGACCTGCCAGAGTCCTAAGTTGGCTCTACAGTTGGTAAGCCTTCCACAGCCTTGTAGCAGACCATCGTCCAGGAAGCAGACGAATCCGTAACCTTTCGGGTCTGGCTTGGATGGATGGAAGGATTTTCCACTCGTTTACATTCAGGTTGGGGTTCTGCTTATTAAACAATCTCAAGTACCTTTTCAGCGTGTCTTCCTTCAAGGAAAGCTTCGGGCTGAAGCTCTGAATAAACACCCTAGTGGACCTCAAGATGTACTTACGCAGTCCCACTCTCAGAGGAGATGTCCATCGTCCCAGAGGTTTTTATCCTTTGAATAACTTCTTCCAGCCAACGTTTGGTGTGTTTCGTTGATGCAGGAAGCAATTTAAAACAACCTTTCTCTAGGTAGGTGCCCGCAAACGATGGAACGGAAACCATCCTTCAGGGGTTGGATTTCTTCCATAATTGCGTCCTTCGATGGCTTCTCCTTGCTCTGCACTTAGCGTTCGCACCGTTCAGGGTAGCCTTCGAGGGCTGATGTATGGCCCATTTTGATTGCTGCGACCTCTCTGTATGGGTAAGCCTTGGGTGTGCTACCAGAGGCCTCGGGATCGTGGTGGCTTCGGGCCTTTTGGGTTTCCCTCCTAGCCTTCTTTGCGGGTCCCTCCGCGGAGGGCGGGGTGACCAAAGTGGCCCTCTGGGGGCGCTTTGGTCGACCCACACCCCCGCCTTGGCACCCGCCAGTTGGGGCCCGGAGTTGAGACCTCCTGCCGTTCTTGATTCTTTTTCCTCTTCTTTTTCCGCCCTCCTCCACTTGGAAGGTCAAAAAGCTTCACCCTTTTCGAGAAGTTTAGCCTTTAGTGCTTCTCTTCTTTGAGCAGTGGTGAGATTGGGCCTCTTCATTCTAAGGTTGCCGAGTTGCTCTGTGGCATCATCCAGCGTACCTGTAGACTTGGGAGTGCTTGGGCTGTTGAAGGAGCTGATCTTCTATATCTTGAAGGAGATTTTTGCTTCCTCAGCGCTTGTGCTGCCTTCCTCAGATAAAGCCTTGCCATGTATGGGAGCTTCAGCTTGTGCAATGGAACCTCCTGTTGTTCCTAAGGCACTTTTGTTGAGGAGAAGGTAGGGAATGTTGGCATAACAACCTCTTGAGTTGTGTTGCCAGGTGGTGGTATGTGCGAGGTTAGCTTCAGGAAGCTACCTCAGCAGGAAGAGGTAAGGTTTGAAACCAGCTTCAGGAACTGTTTCAAGGGTTGGTTTTGTTTTTGATTTTTTGTGTTTGTTTTTTTTCCCAATGTTGTTCCCACGAGAAGCTAGGGAATGGAAGGTCACCCCAACAGAGTGCCCCGCATGCTGCTGGGTAAGCTGCTTTTTAAAACTGAGGGTCGCCGGTGTCCAGAGTCGCCATAGTAAAGACTGGTTTTGCCCACCAGCCATTCAGCCCTGGCATACGCTGTTCCACCGTGGCTTGGCCCCTAGAGGTGGAGAAATGAAAGGGAAACTAGATCGAAGAGTTTGAGGAACTTTTACCCTCAGATAGAAAGAGATGTGAAGAAGAGAGGATAGGCTTGGACACATAGGAAAAGTGTGTCCAGACCATAAGGCCTCCAGGAACAAGGAAGAGAAGGGATGTCTGGAGGCATTAGCTAGGGTAGCCTCGGGGTCGCCATTACCCGTACGGCCTTGAAAGTTAAGACCCACCGCCCCTGAGGGTAAACGCATAGTATACAAAGGGAAAATAAGAGTAAAAATTAATATTTCCAGGTGTAGAGGGATTTTTGTCATTATGCAGGACTAGAAATTTAGAGAATACATTTTAATTAAGAAGAATTGTAAAATACGCTGACAAGCTTTTGGTTTTAACTATCAGATAGAACAAAAATATTGGTGGGAATATACGAAAACCCCTTCTTATAACTGAGAAAAATAAACGGGCCGAAAAAACTATTAGTAGTTTGTAGACCTGAAAAGAAGCATTACACCAATTTATGACATATTGTCTAAACCTAAGACCTTAACTAAACTGACAGATTTGCATTATTTTAACAATCTTTTAATAGGTTTAACACCTGACTTGGTTTTAAATTATAATGTTTTTTAAATTTTAA
>NW_025782899.1:0-30799 GCF_021130785.1 Homalodisca vitripennis | reverse complement strand
GGGAGGGGGCGAGGGGAGAGGGGGCAGGGGGCGTGGCCTAGCCGCCATTGCTGCTTTCTCATTGGTCCAGAATAACTCCATAAGAGCCCATGTTAGCGCTAAAGTGGCGCCCGTTCTACTGCCGGTCCATGCTCCGGTGCAGTCTGAGCACCAGCAGCTGCTCCTTCCCGTAGGCAAGCCTCCTACTGTTATGGCTGCAAGCAAGTGGGACATATTAGACCGTTTTGTCCACTTAATAAAAAAAACTAGTAAGCTTGCGGACGAGTAAGCCCGACTCGTGCCGTAAAGGTAATTTTGAGGGCAAATATGTACCTAATTTTGATGGTAAAAAGGGTAGCTGGTTTAATACAGAACAGAAAGAAAACAGAAAGAAATAGACTTGGGGACAGTTATCATCGTTGGCCGAGAGGGGAGGTTGCTGCTCTGGCTGCGCAGGGAGTAAGGTGCTGCCCGCTCAACCTGCCCACAACTGGATGTGCTTGTGGGGAATGTGGTGCAGAAGGCCCTGGTTGATTCTGGGTCAGCCCCGCAGCCTGATTTCTTTGTCGTTTTTTGAAGATCTAAAATCCTCTGGGCTAATACGGCAGGTTGAGCCTAGTTCACTTATCTGCTGGACTGCTTCACGCACACCTTTACCTATTATCTGTAGTGCCCAGATTCACATCAAAATTAATTATTTCTCTTGGGATTGGAGCTTTTTGGTGGCTAAGGACCTGACTTTTCCTTTCATCTTGGGAGCAGATTTTTAATCGGAAAAACTGGCATGATTTTGGATTTGGCCTCCAGTCATGTTTTTTGCTTTCGCCAGGCGGGTGCTCGTTCCCTTTTCTGATGTCGAGTCTCGTGGGACTGCTGCCTTAGAGATGGAAAGATAAGAGCTTTGACTCCTCCTGACCATACTAGGACATGCTTACGCCGAAAGAGGCTGAGGACATAAGGCAGATTTGTTCCAGTTTTTCCTGAAGTCCTTACTGACAAACTGGGTACGACCAATCTCTTGGAATACGAGATTCGTCTTACAGACACCCGTCCTGTACGTTCCCATCCATATAAGCTTGCTCCGCCCAAGATGGAGATTCTGAGAAATATGATTGATGATTTACTTAAGAGTGGGGTTATCGAGCCGTCTTGCTCAAATTTTTCCAGTCCAGCGTTTTCTAGTGCCGAAAACCTAATGGGAAAGTCCAGATTGGTCCTGGATTATCGAAAGCTCAATGCTCAGATAGAAATTGACTCCGTGCCTCTCCCCGATTTGCATTCTGCTTTCGACTGGTTTGGTAAGGCCAAGTATTTCTCCATTTTTGATCTTAACCAGGCATACCATCAGATTCCACTAAAACACGAGTCTCGACCTCTCACTGCTTTTTGTGTGCCTTGGAATTTGTACCAGTTCACCCGAGTGCCAATGGGCTTGGCTGTGGGGGCCCAAACACTCACCAGACTCCCTGGATTCTATCTTTCCATGATGTCAAATTTAAGTTCGTGTTCAACTATCTGGATGACCTGCTTGTGTACAGTGAGAGTTATGAGGAGCACTTGACTCATCTGGAGGAAGTTCTAACTAGGCTGCGAGAGTCTGGCCTTACCGTCAATCCTGAAAAGGTGAGTTTTGCTCAGCCTGAAATATCGTTTCTGGGTCATCTTGTCTCTTCTCGAGGTGTTTGTATTGATCCAGAGAGAACCCAGGCAATCAGGAGTTTCCTCCTCCTAAGGATGCCAAGGGGATTGCCCGTTTTGTGGGAATGATAAATTTTTATCGTCGTTTCATCCCCAATGTTGCTGAAGTGGCGGCCCCTCTGAACTCTCTTAGGAAAAAGGGTGCCAAGTTTGAGTGGGGTGAAGCGCAACAGGCTGCTTTTGAGCAGCTGAAAGAGGCAGTGATGCAGCCTCCAGTCTTGGTTATGCCTGATTTCAGTCGTAAGTTCGTCTTGCAAACTGATGCTTCCTCTTAGCCGTTGCTGCTGTTTTATCGCAAGAAGTAGATGGTATCCGGCAGCCCATAGCTTATGCTTCACGCACGTTAACCCCTTGTGAGAAGAAGAGTTGTTCGGTTTATGAGCTGGAATGTTTGGCTGTCGTGTTTGGAATTAACAAGTTCAGGCGTTACCTAGAACATAAAGAATTTTTTGTTGGAAACCGACAACCAGGCACTTTCTTGGCTCCTTGCCCACCCCCGTCAGCTCGGGAAGATTGGTCGCTGGGTAGTCCAAATTTCTGCCCTTAAGTTCACAGTGCAGCACGTGCGAGGCACCCAAAATATCATAAGCGGACACTCTGTCACGGATGTATCACTTACCCAACGACCACCAGGATTTATCAGAGCCGCCCTGTTGTGGCGGTGCTCCTAGACTTTCCTCTGGCATTTTCGGACATTGTTCCACACCAACTTAAGGATCCCGAGCTGACTGCTATCATCAATGAGCTTAAAAACGGAGGTGCCCACCCTCCCTTATTTTCTGTACCGAGGTGCTCTATGCTGCCGTGACAAGCAGCGGAAGAAAACCTAAGTTAGTGCTGCCAAGCTTTCTTGTACCGATGGTCTTTCAAGTATTTTCATTCTTCTCCTGTGGGCGGACATCTAGGAATTCATAAGACCATCGCGAAGATTAGGGATCAGTTCATCTGGAAAGGTATGGACCGGGATATTGCAGCTCGAGTACGTTCTTGTGAACTGTGCTCGCTAAGCAAACCCGCTCAAAATACCAAGTTGGGTCTTTTGTCATCTGAGGTGGCGGAAAAAACCTTTGGAGAAGGTTTTCATTGACTATGTTGGGCCTCTCCCCGCGTAGCAAGTCCGGAAATAAGTTCCTACTTGTTTGTGTGGATGCCTTCTCCAAGTTTGTTTTGGTTTGTTCCCATTGCGGAGTGCTACCGCGCAGCTCACGGTGCAAGCACTTCGTAACCATTTCTTTCAACACTTTGGAATCCCTGCCACCTTAGTTTCCGATAATGGTTCACAGTTTGTCTCCAATATCTTTAAAAGAATGTGCTTTTGGGCACGGAATCCGCCATGTGACTACTTCCCCTTTCTATCCTCAGCCTTCTCACGCCGAACGGTTTAATCGCAATCTTCGATCTGCTCTCATTGCCTTTCATGCGGAAAATCAGACCACCTGGGATCAACAACTACCTTGGATCCAATTTGCCTTTAATACGGCCCAGCATGAAAGTCACAAGGCGGTACCTTTCGAGTTATTATTTGGCTTTCCGCCAAACAACCCTTTGGCGAACCTTTTGGAAAATTAGCGATCTTCTGCCACCTCCTGGTACTCCCGATGTGAAAGCCACTTGGGAGGCAGCCAGGCGGAATCTCATTCGGGCTAGGGAGTTAGTAAGGAGGAAGTACAACCGAGGTCGTATTGCCAATCCCTTCCAGGTGGGGGATCTAGTTTACTGCAAGGCTCACCCAGTCAGTTTCGGCTGTGGACAATAGAGCTGCTAAACTTTGCTACAGGTGGACTGGTCCCCACCGCATCTTGAAGTTTCTGACTCCGGTGACTGCCCGACTGGGAGATCCTCAGTCCGGGAAGATTTTCAGGAAGGCGCACATATCCCATCTGAAGCCTTGCCGGAGTCATCCGTGATTTCTCTTTAGTCTGTGCGGGAGGGTTTTAGGTCCAGAGGCCTGATCACCTCTGCTACTTCTTCCTGATCAAGGTCCTGTGTTCTTCTTTGTACCCACACTACTCTTGGAGGGTTTTTCTTGCCTCCAACTGGATTTTCTTGGTTTTCCCTTCTGCAGACTTAAGGGTTTCCGGTTTATATTTCTTCAACCATTGGGGGGAGAGGCATTTCGTTTGGTTCTTCATTTTGAAGAAATTAACAGAGGGGAGTTCCTCCTTTTGGGGGGGGAGTCTGAGCCGGTTCTATACCTATATCTCCCCGGCTCATGTGTGTTTTATATAGTGTGTGTGTGGTTTATTGGCTGGCAGAGGCGGACTGACCATTTGAAGGCGTTTGGCCTTTCCGGCAGAGTGGCAAAGACTCCGAGCCGTGCTGTACTAGTTAGGAGCAGCTCCAGTTTAATTTATTTTGTTAAATTTAAGTGTTTGTTAGTTTTGCTGAGCAATTTCTCCTTCTAACATGGTGCAGCTAAGTTGACGGCCCCTCACTGATGAGTTAAGTTTTGCTTTCTTTTAAATTTTAGTGATTATTTTCATTTTTCAAACTGTGAAGGTTTAAGAGCACATGGTTTTCCAAATTGTAGTTTTGCTTTTTATTAACTTTTAGTACTTCTGGCTGTTAACTAAATTTTAATTTGGCTTTCAAATTATTTCTCTTACACTTTTGTTAGTTTTCACCCTTTCTCTTCAGCTTATATTAATTTTCTGTCTCTCAGTGAGGACCAGTCCTAGGCTTATGTTACAGTTCCTTTTATTCTGCAGCCAATATTGTTTGTAATGTGTCACTTGTTATGTAGTTTTTGTAAACAAACCCAGAGAGACTGCTGAAGGTTCATTTTACTAAAATTTTTAAGCCTTCTGAGAGATGTAACGTTTCTTCGGGTCTTTAGCCCACAACTCCCCCTTTTAGCCTACTTGGTTAATTTAAGGCCTTCTGCCATCAAATTTTAAATTTTAGATTCCTGTTAATAGGCTGCTACTTTTGGCCATCAGTTTTTTCCTAATCATTAAATTTTTTTTTCACCAAGAGTAATACGCTTAATTTTTGTTCTGTGACAGAGGGGATTTTCATTCTAACTTTCCTTGGGGTTGTTGTTTTGAGTGGGGAATTTTATTTTAAGTGCAGAATGCCCTTCCCCTGCTTTTCACCAATTTTGAGCCTATTCTGTCAATAAATGCCTGTTTTAAAAATGTTTGAACCAAATTGTTACGTATGGTAGGCTACTGCGTATACCTCAAATAAATTCCTTTATTACTTATTGTTTTAGTCTTTCAAATGGAATATCTTGTTTATTTATTGTTTTCTAATGTTACCAGCTTCTATATTAAGGTTTATTTTAATTTTTATCAGTAATTGATTGGTCTGTGATATTTGAAATTTTGGTAATTTAACTTAATTAAAATTCTTGATATATAAACTTTTGGCAACTGTACTTTTATTAAATTCTATATTGTTTTGGCAACTATTTATTAATTATTATTAACTTTAAAAGGGTACTAGGTTGAAACCTGGTTTCAGGGTCCAAGGGATGAATTGTTTTATCCTGTCATCTCTCCATCATGCGTGGTCGCAGAGAAAACTTCGCCTTTGCGCTAGCTGCTGAAGGACGGCCACCATGATGGACATACCTACTATTCAACACCTGTGATACCCTGTGATATTGTTATTGTTGCCATTTATATAGTTTATATTTTGGTTATTTAGTTTTAAGTTAGTTTTAGATATTATTTAGTTATTTCTTGGATTTCATTAGGAGCCCGCCCTTAGCCGAAGGATACCGGGTGGAATTGGCATTTCTTGTTTCAAATTATGGCATTTCTAATTTTTGTATGCAGGTTGCACCTGACGGAGATTGTTTGAGATATACTACTGCAGGCACTTTTATTTTTTTTAATTTATAGTATATATATTTTATACATAATTATATTGACAGGATAGGCCTGTGTTTTCGAAGTAAATGAACCTGAGTATGCTGACCACGGTGTTCTTTTTTTACCTAGTTTTTTTGATCTCCGGCAATCCCGTTCGCCGCCATGGGCGCGCGCTTCCCTGATGTTTGCTGTGGGTGTGCGGGCGGCGATGTCAGGTTTCAAAGTTGACTTCAGAAAGCTATAAATTAGTTTTAAACTTGGAACATCCTATACACTTAGAGGAAGAATCAAATTATTTTATCGGCTTAAGCGGTTTTTATTCCGACAATTTTGTAATAAATATTAGTGAAAGTTCTCCTTATTGTATAGGATTTAGTGAGAAGAACGTAAACAAAATATTATGGTTTAAACAAAGGATATTATACTTTTGATCAAATAAAAAATTCCCTTAAAAAATTATCTGAAAACATTCAAACAATCAGATAAATCTTTAAACTTTGACGAAAACAAGTTTGAAATGCAAAAAAATTATCTCTCTAATAAAATTCAAATAAAATCACCAGTAAGAATAATGTTTTCAGCAATTATTGTAGATTTATTAGGGTTTGTTCAAGAAACTATTGAGCCAAATCAGGTATATTTAGGAAATAAAACGCCAAAATTTAGACCGTTTGATGTAATTGAAGTACATTGTAATCTCGTTGAACCTAGTTTTTGAAAATCAATACCGAACATTTACACAAAGAATCTGAAATTTTGTACACTTTTTTCCCAAATGTTGCTTATGGATCAAAAATCAGTGAAAAAACCGAATGAAATCGATTATATTCCAATTAGAAAAATATGAAAAGAATTCAAAAAATCGTCTTAACTGTTCAAGACTCTGAGGGAAATTTATTAAATAATGAGAGTTAAAACAACAATATATTTAAGATTGTTGAAGCAACGGACATGAATCAAGGGGGTCTATTGAATAGACTACCTTTAAACTTTCAAGAAAAAGACTAGAAGATATACATTTTCAAGGGTATCGAATCGCGACTCTTACAAAAATTACATCCAGACACTATTTTCGACCTTTAAACTCAAAATAATAATTGCTTGTTAAATTTTTTTCTATCTAAATGGAGTCAGTCATAGATCTAAGAAATAATCAACTAAAATTCAATAATAAAGAAATTTTAACAATTGTTGACGAAAATAATGAATTTTGGTTTAAGGCTAAAGATGTTGCAGAAATATTGGAATATAACAATACAGAAAAAGCGATTAGAAATAATGTCGATGAAGGTGACCAAAATCTCAATACTTTTATCTAAAAGATAAGGTAGCCCTCGAGGGCCACCTCGCCAAATATTCACAAAGATACTATTTTCATTAATGAATCAGGACTTTATTCGTTAATTTTAAGATCTCATAAAATAGAAGCAAAAAGCTTTCAACAATGGGTTACGAGAGATGTTTTACCAAAGCATTCGTAAATTTGGTGTGTACAAACTTGGAAAACAAGATTAAATATTTAGAGGACGAAGTTAAGCACTTGCAAATTAAAGATGAAATCAAAACGGAAATAATCGCAAAACAAAGTGTAAAAATTGACTTAATGAAACCCAGACCTTGTTTGTAAAGATTTTGCTAAGAAAAAACACCATGTTTTTGTATTAATTAAGAAGAATCACATGTGGGAATATCCTTATTACGTTATCAGAGCTCAAAAGAGAGAAAATACCGAAAAGATTGAAAGAACTTGAAATTGATTACCCAGAAATGGAAATTTTATTAAGACAAGGAGATCCAAAATAGTATAAATCTCTACAACCAAATGAAAGAATCTTTGAATATTTTAATACAACGGAAAATTATTTTACTACAAATATGGCAGAATCTCGACTGATTTATAGAATATCTAAATTACACGATGAAAATGTTTCTAAATTTTACTAAAAAACTCTCGATTTATTATATTTTGTTTGTAAATGTTTAGCATAACTAGGTAACCATTGTAGAATTCTTTTTTCATATTCACAAGGCATTTCGTTATTTATATAACTTTCGCTGAAAATTTTTTTAGCACAATCTTTGCAAAAAGCATCTTTTCTATCTTTACTATACTGCCAGTTATTAAATTCAGAAATATTTTTAATAATTTCTTTACAAAAGTAAACACTTTTTCTCTTCTTAAAGTTAATTTGTTCATTTTATCGTATAATTCCTTACAATAACAGTCTTTTCTATTCTCTTCTTGACACTTTGTACATTTCTTTTGAGACTCCATTTATATAGAACAAATTATTACACGATGAAAATGTTAAACTCTTGAATTATGATATTTTGTTTGTAAATGTTTTTTGATAATTATTTAACCATTTTATAGTTTCTTCCACATTCACATTGAGTATCTTCATAATATACATCTATGGTGATTCTTCTTTACACAATCTTTACAATATGAGTCTTTCTTATCTCTACTAATAGTGATCACTATTTAAACTCTGAAATTTTTTTTAGTTTTCTTTACATTTAAGACATTCTTTCTCTTCCAAAGTTAATTTTTCTATTTTATCATACAGCTCTTTATGATACTTCCTATAACAATCTTTACAATTATAAAATAATTCCATCTTTTCTACTCCTTATCTTTATAAAATTCTTCAAAACCTTTTAATTCTTTGCACATTGAACATTTTCTTTTGGGCCTCCATTTATATAGAAAAAAATCTTTGACTTTCTCAATTCATATTCATAAAAACTTTCCGGTTATTTCTTCATTATTTAAAATCTTTTATACTATAAGTTACAGGATCTGTGTTATTAATTTGATAAATCACAAAGATTTCTCTTGGACCAATTGTTCTTATATTTGTTCGAAAATGTTTGTTTTTTTACTAACAATTCTTACATGATCATTGACCTTTAAATTTAGTTTTCGTTGTGAATTTCCTGGTGGAACATACTTAAAAAACCGACTCTTAATAACTCTTTTTCTGCATCTTTATCTACGTCCTTTAGGCCTTCAATTTTGATTGTGCTATGAAACAGTATCGTTATATTTCTTTAAACGATTTTTTTGAAGAATATCGATCCATTTAAAAGTTTTTATTAATCTCAAAAATTACTTTCATTCTCTCATTTTGAGTTCTGTTATATCTCTCTACAATACTTGATTTCTCTTCGTTTTTCAGTATGATAAATCTTAATGTTGTATTTTCTCAAAACAATCGTTAAATTCTTTATTTTTTAAACTCTAAAACCCCTTATCTGTATGAAGTAAGTTTGGAGGTTTGTGATTGATCCTTATGGGCATCTTTTACTATATCTTCGAAAGCTTTTGAAATATCCTTGCCGTTTTTTTCTTTTGATAGCTCTTGACCAAGCATTATTTTGAGAAAGTATCAATAACATTTAACATATACTTAAAATCCATCATTTTGATCTGAATAGTTAGACATTATAACTAATTCTGCTGCCCATAAATCGTCAATTCCTAATGTTATAATTTTTCTCTTTTTAAACTTTTTTCGTACCGGTGCATGAATTTCTCTAGCTTCAATCTCGATTTCTTCCTTATTCTTAGATTCTTTCTTTACTTGTTTTTTCATTTGGATTCTTTATAAATTTTACTCTTATTTGTCTTACATTTTGAACATTTTGCTGCAATTCTATACAAACCCGTTTTGAGTTTGAACGATTTTAGAAATTCTATATTTTTCGTTTTTTTCTTGCATTTGTGGGCAGTGAATCAAATCATCTTCCATTTACATGTCAAAGTTTCCAAGTTTATTTAACTCATCTAATATAATCAGATTTTGCTTCATTTTTATAGCCATAAGGTACTGTTATCGATCTTATTTTCTAGAACGATTCTCTTATCATCTTTAGCGTTCAGTGCCAGCTTGTTTATGGTAACTGTGTACAATTCATGTTTTATAGCTTTTTATTACAGTCATCTCCCTAAATTTCTTCTTTATCTTCGAACAAACATCTCTTCAAGTTTTCGATATTTATTGTTTTATTTACAACGCTTCTCTTAATTCCTTTTACACCTAACTGGATTTTTGTCTAGATATTTGTACGAGTACATCTTTGATCTTAAACCACAAAATTCTTCTAATATCTCGCCGTTCAATTCGTCTTTGAATTTCCCTATTACCTTCTTTATTTTTAGTAGTGAAACATTCAATGATCTTTTGGGATAATCACTTGTGATCAAAGTCATCTATATTTTCTTTAATAATTTTAAAAGGATCTCGTTTCAATTCTAGAAAATAACTGTCTGTATCCATGTAACACCAGATTCAAATCTGGATCAAACTTCTTTAATTTGTTGTAATAAAACTCGTACATTAGCAATTTTGAGAGGTCGAGAACTGAAAAATCCTATGTTAAATCGGTTTGTTTAAATTTAACCTTTTGTTTTGTAACATGTGGACTCGCTATAGCAGTTGTCGTCAAAGATATTAAAGCATTTGAAATTTGTTTTCTTAGCTTGTTTCATTGAAAATTCTTCATTTCCAAGCTTAATATCACATCTGTTTCTCACATTTTCCATAGATTTTCCACAAAACTGAGTTGTTCATCAGCTTATAAAAATCCTTCTCAAAGTCACTTGTAGCTTTGGTCCTCATATTAGTATTAAAATCAATGTAACTCTTTCATAAAAAGGCTTCTGATCGAATGCAATAACTCTATTCACATGTTTCAAAATCATCATACCTTGTTCCAAATAGAACTTCAAATTTATCTCGAATGAACAACGTATTCAGTTTTATCCAGTATGAGTTGTGCAAAGTTTGTTTTTAAAATGTTTCTGGAGCAAGAGGTAAATCCTTGTGATGTTCGTGTAAATTCGTTGGATATCCAAGATCAACTTCGAGAATATAGCCATAATCTTCGTCGCCAGTGAGTTCCAAAATTGTTTCTTTTCCATTCTTCAGTTGTGTAAGTTTTTGGATCCATCCACTTGATATCACTAAACGGCAGTTTTTGCATTAGGCCATACCCATAAAGGTTATTAGCATCAACGTATAACAAATAGTTTTCGGGCTTTGTTCTTTATCGAAATCTTTCAAATATTTGTTTATTTGCTTTCACATATCGTTTAATACACTGAGAAATACCTCCGCGAATACCTTTTTCAATCATTAAATACATGTTATAATCGTTAATTAGCTGAAGCTCAATTTTTCGGTTAATTTTTAAACATTGCGTCCCATGCGAAGACTGGGAGCTGTTAGATAGTGTGCCGGATCGAGTTTATAACAATTAAGGCAAATGTTTCTGAAATTTTCGAATATATCAGCAAGCAATAAAACATCTTGGATATTGTACAAATCAGAGTAATTTCCAAGATTTTTCTCTTTTAATTTGTTCCAAACATTTAAGTAGTGTTGAAAATCTTTCTCAGATATGCTCTCATCTGTCAAGAGTGAATAGAAATCTTGAATTTTCAGCTCTTCTTTGTAATCAAGTTTTTCAATACTATCGATAAATTCATAGGGAAATATTCCTTTTCCTGACAATATTTTAAAAATCTCTTCTTTGTCATTTGGCTGTCTTTCTATAATTTCATTCAATATTCTTCCATCCTGTATAAAATGATTTGTATGTTTGAAGTCTTCTCTCTTTAGATTTTTAGCTAACTTTTCTATAGACGAGGCCATGAATCTGAACGTGTCTACGAAAGAGAATTTTATGAACTTTCTAGGTTTGTCACCATCAAATTCATACCCGTATCCAGAATTTACAGAGTAATTTATATATCGTTCGTCGGTGGTTTTGCAATCAAATCAACATTACCGTATTGTTTTGCCAATTCTTTTATGTACAAATGCGTATCGTAATTAGACATATTGTGACAGAAAACGGGAATATTCTGAGGAAATTTCAAATTCAAGATTACAAATTCTATGAGCTGCACCTCGAAATTTTCCCAGTTAAATGACAGTGATCTCTGCATTTTTTGAATGCAATCATAAGCAGAACTCCAATTATCTGGTAAAAACCCTAAAGTTTTTTCAGTGTCTTGATACGATATTTCTTCACAAATGTGGCAAAGATTTTGAATTTTGATACGAAATTTCTTCTTCGTCAGTCAATTTTCATGGGCTTCATGTTCTTTGAAATTATATTTTTTTAGCTATGTAACTTCGATAATTTATTGAGTTCTTCAAACAATTTTGCAGGAACGTTCGGCAACTCTTCTTCATTTTTTGCTCGATAAACATATCGGCTTGTACATACGATTGGTCACATTAGACACTAAATATAGAGTAAAAACCATAAGGAATATGCTTCTGAATCTTGGTTGTAGTCGATTTTTGCGGATTGTTTTTGCATGTGGGAATCTTCTCTAATATGCTTTCAAAATCCATATAAATAACGTACGGATGGCTAAATTTCTTTTGGTAATTGGTAAATTTAGTTGTTTGACCCGGAAACGGCATAATTGGCTTGCAAACTTCATGTTGCTTACAAATTTCTAAATGATCTGATAAAGCACTATATTTGTAGAAATGGCTTAAACATCTTCGACACAAGAACGTCTTGTGAGCATTTTTTGATATCTGTGAACTCGCTAATCTACTTAAATCTGTTATCAAAACATAATGGGATTTATCATCTTGTTTAACATACAATAAATCAACTTCTAACTTGGCGTCATAAACTTCTGAAATTTGCAACGGTACTATGTGTAGTTTTTCATCAAAAGTATAGACATTTACAGACATTTTCGGATACTTGTACTTTGCTTTGCTGCTTCGTTTTTCAAATAATTGTATATCTTTTTAAAGACATAGGATAGTCGAATCCAGAAAATATCTCATCGTTCACGAATTTTTCGTATTGTTTTTGCTCTGTCAACATGAGTCTCGGGTTTTTCAATAGCGCATCGGATAGAGTAAGTAAATAAAGCAATAATCATCTTTATTTTTGATATTTACACAAGCTTTTTTATCTTTGATTTCCTTTGGTAAATCGATATATGATCCTGCCGTTCATAAATTCATGCTTATTAAGGCTCAAAATCAGTTGTTTACAACGTTTTAATGTCCAACCAGAGCCCTTATTTGGATGATTTGTCTGTTCTCGATGTGTTAATTTTATTAAATTGCTTAGTAATAAAGTCGTTTACGTCGAAGATTTCGTCTGCTTTTAATAGTAAAGTACATTGGACAAGTTTGTGTTTCAACCGTTCACTAAAGTTCGTTCGTATTCGCATTCTAAAGAGAGATAGCCCTTCATATTTTTAACGGTTTCTTGAAATTTTTCGATTTAAACTTTTAATCTCTGGCCTCATAATTGATAGATATTTGTAAATTGACATGAACTTATCGTTTAAATTCGTTAAAATGTATTGCATTGAAAAGACCGTGTATTGAGGATAAAACTTCTACATCAATGATATTTTCGGATTTTACTTTAAGAGTTTTATCAATTTCTTCGATCATTTCAGACTTAGTTTTATTCGTTTGTTTCTAAGGACAATTTTTCAGCGATTGATTGAATTTTTTCATCATTAAATAGATTGAGATCTTTTTTATCTTCCTTAAAGCTTTTCTTTAATTCACGCAATTTTTCTATATTGTACATCTTTTCGTGACCATCGATTTGATTCTCTTTAGCCCAAGTCCTCAAATAATTTAGTTCTTTATTATAAATTTCTTTGTTCTTCAAATGATTTTTCGAATTGTAATGACGAGTATAGTGATGTTCAAAAATGTCTTTTTTTGCAGTATGGGCACTCTATCTTTTTCCGCTCCATATTTAAAGAGCAAAAATTTGTAAACTAAAAATTTTGAGAAGTGGTGATTTTTGTGACAACTTGACACAAATCAGCACAATTTCTGGTCAAATGTTTTCAGATTGTTCTATTTAAAGAGCAAAAATTTGTAAAATTAAATTTTGAGAAGTAGTGATTTTTGACACAAATCAGCACAATTTCTGGTCAAATGTTTTCAGATTGTTTCTATTTAAAGAGCAAAAATTTGTAAAATTAAATTTTGAGAAGTAGTGATTTTTGACACAAATCAGCACAATTTCTGGTCAAATGTTTTCAGATTGTTCTATTTGTTATAGAAAAATCTTTTTTAACTAAATTTAGTTAAAAGATTTTTCTATAATAAATGGCAGCGCAGCTGTTACAAGAGTTGAATAAGGTTGGTGAACTAAGATTCAAAGAATATAAGAAATTAGTGGAATTGGAAGAAAAAAAGAGATATAGAATCATGAATTTGGAGAAAATGAAAGATAAATTCGGGTTTACAATAATTGCCGAGTTGGAAGATTGTAAAGTACACTTACCGAACAGATTTTTGACTGTTTTGGATGAAAAAAAGATTAAAGAATTAAACAAAAATGAAAAATTACACTTGGTTGTTACTGGAAAGAAGACTATTAAAGATAAAGACTGTGTTACAATTTAACTTTGTAGAATAAAGATTTTTTTATTTAAGATTTTTTGATTTTTTCATTAAAACAGCTTTATAAATGTAGAAGCATACATTGAACAGTAAAACAGCTAAAGATTCGGTTATTTAACATTCGTGCTTTCCTGTTAGATTTCTTAGATTTGTTTATTGTTCAATGGACAGTATTTTACATTGATTTTCTGTCTGTCCCAAAAAGTGGTCTAGAACCGGGCATATTCATATCTACTTATATATATATATATATATATATATATATATATATATATATCAGTACAAAGAGAATACTAATACATAATTAATATTAATTAATATTAAAATGCTATATTATCAAACGAACTATCAAAGAATTTCAATCGTTGTTTACTGCTGTATAGGAAGACAAAAGATCCACCAACGGCTTGGAAGCTTATTTCGAACACAATTTTCTTTATAATCCAGTTTGATGATGTCATTGCTTTTATCCTTGACATCCCGCTGGGAGGAACATTGCTCGCCTTTATTTACTTCGTGACACTAGCCGTGTTTATGAGATTTTAAGAATACAATTTTGAGTTGTTTTGGGCGGCTTTTCGGTTTCTTTGTAAAGGAAGTTTATGCAAACGTCAAACCTCTGGTATAAAATTTTGAAACAAATGAAACCTCAGTCACATACTGATAGATCTTAATATACCTGTATAAGATACCTATTAAAATATTTTGTCACTCCATGAGTTTAATGCAGTTAACTTAGGCAGTGTTCTAAAGATGCATAAATGAAAACAACTGAAGATGGGATTTTATGTCGCTTCTAACCTGAGAAAACAAAATACAGAAACTGGACCTGTTGGGATATTACTGTTAGATCATAGTACTACACATACTCCTTCAAGTGTATCGCTGTTGTAAAAACACACAATTCAGAAACTCAACTCGTGTAAAGACATGTCGTCACGTCACGATCTGCGTATGCCGCTTATCAGCTTCTTCACTTTTATTTTTCCACCAGGGAAAAACAAAAAGTTTGTTTGGAGTATTATATTTCACCATTAAAACCTTCTTTTTATAAATATTCAAGCCTCAATTAAGTCTACAGGTCCGTTAGTTTTTTATATATATTGCGGACAAACAGACGAACAGTCCAAAGCTGATATTGTTCCTGGTGCAATGAGTGATAGGCATAGTGTGTGGCATAAGTGTGATGCCATTAAAAACATTCAGTTTAGGAATTCAACTCATGTGGAACCGTTTCGTCACGTTATGATGTATTACATTCTAACTTACCTGTGTACATTCTCATCTGCCTATCTAGTACAAAAAAACGTAATACCGAATGTGGCTCCAGGGATATGCCTTTTAAATTGCAAGATAAGAGTACGTACAACACGTGTTGGAATAGGCAGTGATGTGGTTGAATGATAATTTCAAATCTATAGCTCATTTCATTCTCGAGTACTCCTGCGGACAGATAAACACACAAGTCATAAAAATGAACTTGGAACAAAGCTACTCGTCCATAGAACTAATTTTTTTAGAAATGAAGATTCGTGCAAAATTGAAAACCCTACATATAAAATCTTTCTCGTCATATCTTCTTGGTACATGTTACATTCCATTGAATGTTAGCGAAGGTAACAGGATTGCCATGAAATTTCCCATCGTTTGGTGATACAAAAATAATCAGTAACGGTGTGTTTCAAGATCTCACCTCTTCTCCAGGTGATAACTAAGACATAACTATAATTTTGTTTTAAAATAAACAACCAAATATTTTCGAGAGCGTTGCAACATGCATAAATCAGGAATTACACCCATGTTTTGTGTCAGCTCCATGCACACTAACTCTAAAACATTCACCTAATAAAAATAAAAACACAACACTATTTATTAAAGCTGAACTACAGAATACAGGTCACAATAGGTCTGCACTTACCGACCAACCAAATAGGACTAGATACAGATTGTGTCTCCGAGACTTTTCCTAATGTGTATAATACTGCATGGTCTGTGCAACTGTGTTACCGATCAAAACTATTCAATTTAGGAATCAGCTCGTTTACAGTAGTGTCGTAGTGTCACGATTCAGGCTAAGCCGCCCGTCAGCTTTCTCGTCTGTTTGTTTCAATTCGAGAAAAAACACAGCGCGCGCGTACCTCTACGGATATTAATCTTATTTTATAATACTTCACATACCGTAAAAGTGTTTGAGCGGTATTGTTAGAACTATACGATTTTTTCATTACGTATAGACTTATGTTGTCACCAATGTGCGTGATGTTTTTTTCACCCTTGAAGTTTATTTCTTCTTTCTAAGGACTACATTTTTTAACATTTGCCTCTCTAATCATATTATTGTTAAAGTTCAAATTTCACTTGGCTTTACCAATATTTACATATATTCAAATATAATAAAACGTTCATCTTTAGCGTTTTGATAGTTGTTATATTCAATAGTTGGTTAAGTAAACTCAAGATATTATAAAACAGATTTTCGATAGTAAACAATTGATATTTTTGAAATGTTGAGTTTTCTACTTCAGATTAATAAACAGTGTAACATCGACGTGGAATTAAAAAATAATTGGAGTCGGTGTTATGAATAAATAAATACAAATTTATTGCGTAACGTTTTCAATTCGCATATCTTTAATTAGGCAATGAATTTGAATGCCTTTTTACTTGAAACAAAATTTGACGAACTCATCGCTTTCTTTATAACGGAATTTTAAAATGAATAATATAGTCTACTTATAGGCAACAAGCAAAGTTTATTGTGTGTAGTACAATTCCTGTTACGGAAGAATGAGCGTACTCATAGTATATGCATTTCTTTGAAGCACATTAACAATACACTCCTGATTTCTTATTTAATCAAATGCCAATAAAATCAAGGCCATTTAAATGTTATATTTTTTCCCTTTCATCCTTATTTTGGTTTGTTATATATGGATACTGATTGCGTGTTTAAAATTTGGTTTTTAATAAGACGATTGACATATAAGGTATCCCAAAACATATTTTTTTTATATTTTGCATTCTTTAGGTGTGCAAAGTAGCCTAAAAAGAACAAATTTAGGGATTTTTATATTTTAAGTTGTCTAAGAAAATGTGTTTTTTTAACTCCTATTTCCTTATCACTGTTTGTTATCTTTCTATCCATAAATTAGTGCAAGCTCAGAACGTTCAGAAGAAATCTTAGTTAGAAATATGTACCAATACGAGTGACCAGCTTCTGATATCAATTGCTATAGCACAATACAAGGATGTTAGCTACTAACCCGTTACTATTCCACACAGTATTATCGGCCCATAATTTTAAAAATATATTTTTATGAAGTTTTGATTATAAAAGTGAATCGTACGAATTGGCATTATATTCCATTATCACCGCATGTGTTGAAGTTTATTTCATTTTGTTTTACATTATATCACATAAAGTTTAAGTATATTACAGTTATTATACGTGTTTTATGCTAAACACAATACGCATACTATACCATAATATGCTATAGACTATTCATTTTGACTAGGGGACACAGTAGTCTACTTTCCGGGACAATCAAACTCTCTTCCTGATCTGGGTCCAAATGCTGCTTTATTTAGTTCCTGGATTATTTTTTACAACATGAATAAAAGTTTAGTAACAGAAATTTTAAATAGTATTATGTAAAAAAAATTAAATTTGTAAATATCTAATTCATAAACAGAAGGGAAGTAGTAATAATCAAATGCTGTCAAAACATCTTGAAACGAACGTCAATGTCTGTAACATTGCAAGTCGCATTGCTTTTATCAACTTTGAAACTGGAATTAAGAACTTCTAAATGAACTACTTCTATCCAAATCCTGTTTATACATTTGTAAAGATACATAATGAAATCTGCCACAACAAATCTTAATATGAGCATAAAAAAAATGAAGGTACCTAAACATTCGTAAATCTATTTTATAATCTTCTAATTGGGGTTTATAATATTCTGTTTAAATTAAGATGTGTTTTTAATTATGCATACTAATTTAAAACTATATCCGCAGACATTTAAAAAACCTATATTGCAATTTAAAGATCGCGTAATCGTATATACGGCTAAACATTCATAAAGAATAAAAAGAATATACCATAAACAGTACCATTTCTCCGATATTCTTCTAGTCTTTCCATACTACGCGTGTATGTAATTTCACTCATTGAAATAAAAAACAACAGGCTTTTTTAGCTTATATATTTTTTGGGAATTTATACCTATATCATAAGGAAGCATAAATTAAGTATATAAAAAAAACAATACACACAAACAAATAAGAAAATAACGGTAAAATGTTAATAGACAACTAAAATATTTGAAGAACAAGCTGTTATACCGTACTGGCACAGAAAATATTTGGAAAATTTATAGTCATCTTAAATTTAAACTGATTGGGTATTTAGATTTAAGAGTTACCCATTGTGCTTGTTGGAGATTTTTAAATTTTGATCTTTAATTTAATTTTAATTTGACAAATTTTTCTTCAGTTCCACGCAAGACTTTATTAACCCCTTTAAGATCGTAATACTCTTAAAATTTTTTCTATTTTGTAGTCAGCAGCATGTTTAGCCAATGGCTTCTCTTTGTCTTTAATTAGGGGGTTAAATCTTTCCCCTGTTATTCAGACTTTAAGATGATAAGATATCTACCCAATGTATTGGTTTTTATAAAAACTAGCAATCAATTTGAGGAATTACATTTTCAGTCACAGTTATCTTTGCCAATTACGGGATGTATTTAACCTGTTAGGCGGCTTTTGCAAAAACCATAATGCGTTTGTGTCATTAATACACAATTTATATCCAATATATAATTATCATAAAAGTTGTTAAATTTTCTAACATAAGTATTAGGTATTCAGCAACATAAAAAATGTATAATATTGTCATAACACGGGATTTTAAACCCTTATCCAGACGTTTATACCAACCAAGATGGGCGAAAGAGCTGACGTTATGCCACCATCCATCATACGTGACGTCAGGGATATTGTGGTGAGAAATACCCTCGTCAAAATTGCATCCTTTAACTGCTAAAAGGCTTTATTTATGATCCTTAACTATTTTCTGAGGTGAAAAAACCAAAAACTATGTTTCCATGAATAGTTTACATACATGAGTCGGTGTTTGATAAATTAACTTTTATATTTGTTAACATAAAGGAATTGTTTTATAGTAATTATTTGCACTGATATGTTTAGTTATTTAGTGTTTAACAATGTCTTACATATAAATATATAATAATAAATTTAAAAATCTATATTAGTAAAGTTAACCAGTTTCAGAGATTCAAAAACAAAAACATGGAAGTAATTAATAATCCAAAATTCTTAAAAGGATGTCTAAGTAAATATACTGGTGGAAATTGATATCTGTAAATAAAAGTCTAAACTTTTCGTCTAATTTCCTTGCTTTGTATCACGTTTAAAAATTTTGAAACCTATACCACCAACTAGAACTTCCGACTGTACATTAACTTTTTTACGTTGCGTCTACCTTAATGCTACTTTTGTGTTCTACAAATCAGAGCAGCTTTACTTTATTCACCTTATAACTTAAGTGGAAGGTCATTTTAGTTTTCTTGTGTTACTAGCTCACATACTGGACACTAAAGGGTACAATACAGCTCTCAGACTTATTAATGCATTTATATTGTGACTAGCAGTTACTCGCGGATTTGCACGTGATTACATACTGAATAAAATAAATATCATAGTGATATCATTTAAAATGGACTAATATAATTTTTGAAAATTCCTGCTAAGTAACTACGTTTCACCTTACCTAAACAAGTTGGATATCTTGGCTGATGAATCTACGACAAAGTAATGAGCACTTTTTAAAAAGAAATTGAATTTGTTACATAAAATTAAGTGATTCAAATTGTAACGGGTAACTATATACCTCACAGAACTTATACTAAGATTGTAAATATATAGGGTAAATTAGAAGTATAGATCCACTCTGTTTAGTTTTTTATCGATAAAGATGGAAGGATGGAACTCGGGACACCTTTCTAGGAAATAGAAGTGAACTTTTTAGTCACTGTTACAACTTGCCCAATGCCTAAAAATGAGAAACTTTTAAATGGAAAGTGATCAATAATATAAAGAGAAGAGCAGTGGAAACTAGACCCTTTATATCTCAACCCAGTAAAAAATGGCAGCTCATTGAAATTAGTAATAACCAGTGCCTATAGTTAATACAAAGTTTCACATCCCCCATTTTGAAAAGTAAATTTAAACCAAAAGTATCGCAATAGACGCAGCATATGAAATTTAGTTAAGAGGCATTGTTAGTGAGGAAATGTGTGGATATTTTGATTAGATTGTATAATTATATTTGTTTACTTCACACAATACAATCACTTCAAACACTAAACACTTTCATCTAGAATTTTTACTATGAGATATGTTTAGTAATAACTTTAACTTAATGAATTTTTGAAATTTTCTTTTTATAATGAAGAAAATCTCAAACCTTTTATACAACTCACCGTTTACGGATTAAAAGGACACATTTAAATTAAAAAAGAACAAGCTCTTTGACTCAATAATGCTAATTTAGTTTTTTTTAAAAGCCATGTTACTTTTACATTCTTGTTGTACAACTTCTATTTAGTTTGATATTATTGGTATTACATTTATAATTTTCATAAAATATAGATATAAAATTTTAGTTAATGTCGGATATTTTACCGGTGACTGAGGTACTTTGCGAATAATTGAGGATGCAGTGTCTTCTGGACGTAAAATATATGAAGGAATGGTTTTAAATAGATTGAAATCTGCTGGAATCAATTGAGACGATCCCTCTCTCGAATACCCCATCTTCAAGAGCAGTTTTTTCATCAATTGTCTAATAGCAATTTAGTCAATCGTATCCCCAACAAGAGAAAGGTTGTAGTGTGTCAACACTACAAGTAATTCGCGTCGCCATCAAACTGCCTCAGATTCAGTAATGTTAGGGCTTCATGCAAGACCGCGGCTGGCATTGTTCATATGAGATGTTTGAGTTTTTCAAAAAGGTTCTGGAGTTTTTTATTACCCCTACCAAACCTTTCAATTTCATGAGGTACGTCTTTTTTGGGGATCGATTATTTCGGTGCTGCACTACAGATAATGTGTTAGAGAAGTTGAGAAGACTTGATGATTCAAAAGGCTGGGAACCAAATGAAATCCCCCCAAAGGTTCTTAAGTACAATAGAAGTGTATTAGGCGAACCGATTTGCACATTTTTGTATTGCCTCACTTGTCTGTAGTATTGATCCTGAAGTGTGGAAGTCAGCCTATGCTGTGCCAAATCACAACTCAGGACCTACCGGTGGGGCATCCAACTATAGAACAGTCTCGATTCTTTCCCTTCTGTCAAAGATATTTGAGAACCTCTTTGTTCATTCGATCAGACACAAAGTGGCTGGTTTTATATGTCCATAGCAACATGGCTTCGCAGCAGAAAGGTCAACAGTGTCCAACCTAATAGTTTTTCGAAACAAAATTCCAAAACAAAAGAGGACTTTGTATCAGGTAGATGCTGTTTTTTAGACTTTTAAAATGAATTTGGTTCAGAGGACCATGCCTTGCTTTTAAAGAAAATTATCTTGCAGAGATTTGACAACGCATCAGTAAGATGGCTCGCTAGTTATCTATCAAACCGACCTAGCCTTTCCCATTTGTCTCATCAATTTCATCACAATTGATCTCGTTACCTGAAGTTCCACAAGGTGCACTTCTTGGACCTTATCTTTTCTTTCTTTTCATAAATTATCTCCCTTGTGCTATTTTTTAATCGTGAATCTTTAATTTTTGAGCATGATGTAAACATGTTATCTATTAGTTCAAATTAAAATGTTTTGTATGAGACTTCGAAGTAGTCTTTATAATTTTTTACACCTGGTATTTGGAGAACAGAAACGAAAACAAACGCTAAGAAATTTCCAGCTAGTACTTTTCGTTCTGGTCAATAAGCAAAAATCTTCAAATATAGACTTCTTGGAGAGACGTTCATTATAGTGTAAAAAGTAAGGGATATTGGCATTTTAATGACATTTCTTTTAAATTTTGAGTATTCATATTCAGAAACATGTCTAGGAGAGCGAACAGAACGCTTGACTTCACCCTTCGAAATATTAAAAAATTTTGGATAGGCTGCTGTGATGAAGTCTATATTGTGCTTTCGTCCGTCAGATCTTGAATATGGCTCTCCAATCTGGAGCCCACATCAGAGATGTCTTAGTGAGAAAATGTAATCTATTCAACGTCGCTTTGGTCGAATTGTGAACATCAGAATTGGTTTCCTATATTATGATGTGCCAGTTGAAGACCCTATCTCGGGAGTTGGGTCTGCAACCCCTTTAAGACTTGGTGCTGATCTCGCCTTCCTTCACGAAGTTCTAAAGAAACTGTAGTAGACTGACCTGACATACTGCTTGATTAACTTCAAAACCCTGTCCTCTACTCGCTCCACTGTCCATTTTGCCAGGCAGCATTACTGAAAGAACTATTCAGTAATTAGCACAATGGCACGCCTCCAGAGAATGGTAAAATGGCAGATATGCGAGTGTGGACTACTTTAGAGATAATAAGGGATCGTTTCAGACTGAAGTTGATGCATCTTTAGCGTTCTCATTAACACTTCTCTCTTGTAGTGCAGTGTAATTGGTGCTTCAGCTGGCGTCTGAAGGGCCACACATTTCCAGTGCAGTCATTCAGTGTCTATGGTGGTGCCTTTATAGGGCCATACAATTGGTTTGTTTGGTGTCCATTTTCCTTTGATGTGGTATTACTTTTCTTAGTTAGTATTTAGATGGTATTTCTCGTAATATTTATTTATTGTTATTTATTATCAATATTTATTGCTATCATGTAAAATTTGAGATGTCCGCTGGAATAACTGAATGTAAAAAAACGCTCTTTATACTTCAAAATCCATCTTATATTAAAGGGCACAACGGCACATAAAAATTTCCTTGTATTGGTAATCGCGCATGTATTAAACTTCCGTTTGTCAATCATTAGCAGAGAGTAGGAGTAGTTAAAAGTCTTGAATTTACTTTTGGTCTTTACAATCATGGATTTTAAAAATGAAGGAAAGTACTGAAACGAAAATGTTTACAATGAATGAAGAACTTTATGAGTGAGGGTCTTCTTGGAATAAACTATACATTTTTTGCGTTACACCTCGACTTTCCGTTACCAAATAAATAAATTTGATGAACTATCCAATGAGCATTTCAAGCCACCCACCGATCCTGAAAGAATGCAATCAAGGAATTATTTGAGATGACGTATTATAACAATTTAAATATCACAATCATACTATTTCGTGTGGGACGATTGCATTATAATATATTCATTATCTATTATTTATACATATGGGTTTATGAGAAGAAATATAAAGGTTACGGTTTGAAAAAAGAAGGAGTTTGCTCTTCTCCTCCACCAAAAAAAAAAAAAAAAAAAAAAAAAATATATAATATATATAATATATATATATATATATATATATATATATATATATATATATATATACTAGCAGACCCGACAGACGTTGTCCTGTACACACGTCTTTAATTCGAACATTTTAAACTTTGATTAATCTGTAACAATCTGGGGCTAAAAATGATCTATTAAAAAAGTTATTACAATATCTAAACTTCATCACATGTACATTTAATCACACTTCGACCAACCGATAGTGTGTGAGTATAACATGAGTGATGTGAAATGTAGAGGATGTTTTAAATGAAAACTTACTTAATCTGAAGGTAAAAAAGTTGGAACAAACTATTTTATAACAGGTATATTTTTCAATTTACAACACAACTTAATTTATCGAAATGCCCATTGAATGTACAATCCTTCAGGAGTACAATCAAACAAATTACATGATTTTCCAATAGGGTTCAAGTATAATAAGTGACCTCCATCGCAATCGAATTATTTATATTTCTGAATAGCCTATATAACTACTATCCGAATTAGATTATAGTTATATAAAGGCTGAAGTATAATAAGCGGCCACCATCACAATCGAATTATTGATATTTCTGAATAGCCTATCTAAACTACTAAAATGGACGAACTGAATTAGATTATAGTTATTTTAAAGGCTGAATTAAAATAAGCGGCCAAACATCGCAATCAAATTATTGATATTTCTAATTAGCCTATCTAAACTACCGAATTTCATTATCTTTATATTTATATTTCTTGTGTGTGTGTGTATGGAGCTGAACTCCTCCTAAATGGGTGGACCATCTTGGAGTGTTTTACATTGTATCCAGCAGAATGCGCTACGATCACAGGTTTCAAAATGTTTTCTATTTTAATTCCAGGTTTTTCCTGACAGTTTGTGCTGCTATCAAATATGTGTGTTGTTTTGTAACATCGTGTAATTATTGTGTGAGTGCTAATTGTAATATTACAATAATAGAGATTGAAGATGTTTGAAGTACATACATAAAAACTATAGTTATTTATTGAAGTTATTGAACTAATTTTGAAAATTTATTGAACGAAGTGAGTATATTGGTCGCATATCCTAAGTAGCATACAAATCAAAAGGTTGTGTTTCTATGTGTGAATAACTATTGTTAACAGTTTGGTCACATAAGTTCAAATTAAGTAGCATATAAATCACATGATTGACTAACTATTCGTCCTCTTCCACGAAGACGTGGCATTTTTCTGTAAAAATAAAAATTCTGTATAAATAGTACACAATGAATATGAGTAACTTATTGAATATGTAATTTTAATTAAGTAACTTCTAGATAAAAATGTATAACAAACATAGACTATACGGTATCTATAATACTAAATAAGTACTCTCTATAGGTCTGAAGTACAATAAGTGGCCATCATCACAATCGAATTATTGATATTTCTGATTAATCTATCTAAATTACCGAATTACATTATAATTATTTAAAATTACAGTATAGTATCGGAAACTGGCCAACAGAATTTAATTTATCTAATATACTAAATAAGTATTCCCTACAGGTCTGAAGTACAATAAGTGGCCACCATCACAATCGAATTATGGATATATCTGAATAGTCTATCTAAAACTACTAAAATGATGATCCGAATTAGATTATAGTTTATTTAAGGGCTCTGAAGTATAATAAGCGGCCACCATCACAATCAACTTATTGATATTTCTGATTGGTCTATCTAAACTACTGAATTTCATTATAGTTATTTAATATTACAGTATAGTATCAGAACTGGCCAACAGAATTTAATTTAAAACCAATTAATTACATTATTAACAATAGTTATTCACACATGTGATTTGTATGCTACTTAATTTGAACTTATCTGACCAATTTTGACTGCAGATTAAAAATGTAAATTACAACACAATTATTTTAAATCCATTAGTTTAAAACTTGATTATCTAAAAATGTTAACAATAGTTTATTCACACATAGAAAACACAACCTTTTGATTTGTATGCTACTTAGGTTATTTGAGGTAATGCGAGCAATAATCTCTATTAATGTACTATTACAATTTTAGCACTCACACAATAATTACACGATGTTTTATTTTTTATTTTCTTCTTTTTGCCTGTTGGTTTTATAAGCTTATAACGCGGCCACGTAGTACACTTTTTATAACTTCATTCTATTATATTTTAATGTTATTTGCCATATTTACTTTTGAAACATGAACCTTACAAAACAAACATAGACACATTGATAGCAGCATAAACTGTCAATTTCAGTTAATAGCTAAAACTTCCAATTTTATATCTGGATAATCTCTATCCTGCAAAGTGAGTACAGAATATATTGAAATAAGAAGTGGTGTTATTTTTTATATGTTTATGCTTATTCTATGCTTTCAAGACTATTATTGATTAAACATATGGCTGTGTTGTAATATTATAATGTTTACATAGAAACAATTGGTGAAAATTTAACTTTGCAATCTGCATTAGACTACTGATCAAGCACTTTATAATAATGTAATCTAAATGTAAATAAATGTTTCTGCCTCTTTGGTGAACTTCAGCTGAAAATATTCACAGCTGTTAAGTATCAGTTCACTTTGTATTACGTGTTGTAGCGCAGTCTGTCGGATCCAATATAAAACACTCCAACATCAACAACAATTTATAATTATTAAAATTTAATTAAAATTTGACCGAATAAATAACTATAATGAAATTCAGTAGATTGGATAGGCTATTCAGAAATATCAATAATTCGATTGTGATGGTGGCTGCTTATTATACTTTCAGCCTTTAAATAACTATAATCCAATTCGGATAGTAGTTTGGATAGGCTATTCAGAAATATCAATAATTCGATTGTGAAGAGGCCACTTATTTTACTTCAGCCCTATCGGAAAACCATCTAATTTGTTTATGTACACTTCTGAAGGATTAACAAAAAATAATGTACATTCAATAGCATTACGATAAATTAAGTTGTAAATTTAAAAAATATACTTGTTATAAAATTAGTAATTTAAAACTTAATTAATATCCGAACTGGCCAACAGAATTGAAGTTAAAACCAATTCCTACACTATTAACAATAAGTAGTTATTCACACATGTGATTTGTATGCTACTTAATTTGAATTTATGTGACCAATTCTGACTGCAGATTAAAAAATTTAAATTACAACAAATTATTTTAAATCCAATTAGTTTTAAAACTTGATTATCTAAACTGTTAACAATATTCACACATAGTAACACAACCTTTTGATTTGTATGCTACTTAGGTTATTTGAGGTATGCGACGAATATACTCACTTCAATAAATTTGCAAAATGAGTTCAATAACTTTAATAAATAACTATAGTTTTTTATGCACTTCAAACATCTTCAATCTCTATTAATGTATTATAACAATTAGCACTCACACAATAATTACAGAATGTTACAAAACAACACACAAATTTGATAGCAGCCACACAAACTGGTCGTGTGTCGGGATAACCTGGAATTAAAATAGAAAAACATTATGGCTGTGTTGTAATATTATTAATGTTTACGTAGAACAATTGGTGAAACTTCATCTTTGCAATCTGCATTACACTACTGATCAAGCACTTTACAAATTTAAAATATGAACTTTCTAAATTTTAAATGTGAACAAATGTTTCTGCCTCTTTGATGAACTTCAGCTGAAAATATTCACAGTTGTTAAGTAACAGTTCACTTTGTATTACGTGTCGTGGCGCAGTCTGGCGGATCCAATGTAAAACACTCCACCATCAACAACTATTTATTATTAAAAAATTAATTAAATAAACTATTGAAATTGGACCGAATTATGAATCTAAACCATTCTCGGATCCAACTGAAGAAACACAAAAAGTTTCATTAAAATCGGTCCACCCGTTTAGGAGGAGTTCATTAACATACACACGCACACAAGAAATATATATATATATAAAGAAAAGATATATTATCAAACTAATTTTATTTTTTTAATTTATAAACTATATCATACCTTATTTTTATGTACTCTTCACACATCTTTTACTTAAGCCAATGGGTTTCCCAACCTCAAGAAAAAACTGTGCACTTAGAATAAAAATTCCATTATTTATTTGTTAGGAAAATACTTAAATATTTAGTGCCTTTTTGTTTCAGTAAAGGAAGTCTAATACATTTACAAACATTTCCAATTTTATAGAATGAGAGATAAACCACAACAGATTCCAACTGATTTAAACATAAACGTATAGTAAAATTATTTCATAGGTAATGTATAGTAGATATAATTATTACAGTAATGCTTCTATAAATTGTTATGTTGAGACGTTATTTTCATCTTATTCTCTGGAATAATGAACCACTTAAATCTTAATAACGCAGTAAAAACAACATTCCATTACTTTTATAAATTTTAAATGTAACAAAATATTTTGTAAGTAGTCTCCTTCTCGAAATCTTATAATTACAAAAATCGAAATCATTTAAAACTAACAATAATAAAAGTTCAATTTATTACTCGAGCCACCTAAATTCTGTAAAATCAAATTTTTATATGACATTTTTGTGAATATGTGTTTAAGTACAGTTAAAATGACGTTTAAGAAAAACTTTCCGTTATAAAATATATATTTTGGAGCATTTTGATGTAGCATTTTTTGTATTCCGTTATGAGATGTGTTTATCTTGTTTAAAGATAGTAACGTTATTCAATAAATTTATTACTTAACAGATTCGATCATCTATTTGATAATTGCTGCTGAAAGAACAATACAGATGGTTTGCGTCCAGGTGCAGCCAATTAGTCAAAATCGAAACAAAATTATGTTGTTGCTTGTTTGACTTGTGATTGTTTTCGACATTCATAAATAAACAAACAGCAGTAAATTTGATAGGGATTTCTCCATTCGATATAATAGGATACAGATTTGTACGGCATCAACAATATAATAAAAGTCTATTATTTCTTTTTAAATGAAACTGTGGAGGAGGGTAAGAAGTTAATACGTAAATTGTGATTACTTATTAATTTCATGGAATACCAATTTAAAAGAAATAAAATTTCTCCATTCATAATGTAATTATAAGTTACCCGCTGCTTTGCACGCGATTTTCCTTTCTAATCATAAGTATGTCACAGGAATGTCATTTTTAAATGCATAACAAACACTCCTGAAAACAGGTTTATGGCCACTGAAATATATTCCAGTCTTCTGATCCACTTCACAATAATTGGACTTTAAATTAAAGAGCAATGTTTTTTGGATCCTAAAGTCGGATAGTAAAAACAGTATTGTATAAGTAGTAATGATGTACATAAATGTCTTTACAACATTTCATAATATTTGAAGGAATAGTTTCAACAATTTTAAAACCTGTTGACATATTTTACGACAGGATGATGTAATACTCGGTTCCATCGTAGGAATCTGAGTTAGTGAAACTTATAATGTAATTAGCCCTATAATAATTTAGACTTTGAAGCGGGCATTTTTTACAGTGCGTATTACGCTGACATACATTATTAGCCAAAATAAACAGTATTGAAGTAGTTATAAAACATATTTTATTATGGTATAAACAGTAACATTGCATATAGTTTTTACCTGTAAAATACAAGTAAAAGGAAGCAACATCGGTTAAACTCGGGTATTAACATGTTCAATACGACCCTCGTTCAGTTTGAGGTAACACTCGTACCGTGGCTTGTAGGTTTTGCATAATTTTTATGAATAGGGGTTGTTCCATTCTCCTAGTACACATGATTATTTTTTTCTTTGAGTTAAAACGATGGTAGATGGGTGGATCCTCGTGGAGAATGTTTTCTTTCAACATTTCCCCAGACGTAGGCGTCCAGTGTTGTAACATCGGAGGAGTGGGCTACGTAAGGAAAGTTTGTTCTAAGGGAGATGAGATGGTTGCCAAAGGTTTTTTGGAGGAAAGCAATGTTGTTAACGGCAGTGTGACTGGTTCCGACATCTTGGCTGGAACTACTGTGAATTTAACGGCAGGTTTAGTGCACGACAAAATCTGAGGTCTCCTACAAAACGATCAAGAATGGCCCTTTATAATCGATACTGATTTACAGTAAGTCTCTCCATTTTTTTTCCTTCAAAAAGTATGATCCCCCTATATCCCTCGAAAACACAGTGCAACCAAATGGTTACACCGCTTACTATGCTGTGTGGGCCTCTCTACAACAATGTCAGGACGTTCAAATCCAAGGAAACGTGATGTCTTGCTTGTTTATGAAACCATTACGGTGCACATGCTATTCATCTGTAAATCATACAACACTCAGAAACTCAGGTTCTTCATAGCATAATGCTAATATTGAAAGCACATTACTGAACTCTGGCTAGTTTGTTTGTACATTTCAAAGGTTTTCCAGGTTTTATCCTGTAGAGAAAGCCACCAATGTGTTTGAACATTCTTCGCATTGACGTATTTGCTAATATTCAGCTAAGAGAAGCTCTCATTAGGCTTCTTTTCGACGGCTGTAACAACACTTGCTGCAACACTTCTTCCGTGGTTTATATACTTGTACAGACAGCTGTTGGTTTGACCTGAAAATCCCTTTCGCTGTGTCAAAACACCACCTGTTATTCGAAATGTTATAACCATACGAATAATCGCAGGCATTACTAGGCGAGTTTTTGTGTGGAAATGTTCCTGAAAAACGTAATGCAGTGTTGTGAGAATCTTTGCCCACCCGTACGTCCCAATTTAGTATGAGCGAAAATAATGCTCTACGATAAAAACTCTCTACCGTTGTTAGCACCATGTTAGGAAACATAAACCTCACATAAAAAAGAAATAATGAACACGAAGCCGTGGCAACAATCGACAACTGAATCAGCTGATCGAGAGGCAAGGCAACTACAGCTGATTCCGTTTCAGTACTGTTTATTATGGGCTAATACTACTATAGGATGAATATTTTTAATCAGAAAACAGTAATGTCAATGCAATATTGTTTATTGTTAGTTACATCTGTTATGTTATTAACTCCACATTACAGGGATATCTTTTATATTAGCATAATGCATTGGTCAGCTAAAATATGGTTTTATTGGCCATTACGCTTGTTTCGATATGCAACCATCATCAGTGTACTGTACATTAACAATTAAGTTAAATAATAAACAACGGACAAACAATTAAATTTAAGTAAATACTCACATGTGGACCATTTTAACAGTGTTTGTTAAACTTATTGACAACAGTTGTAATTGTGATTGGTATTATGTATTTATTATTTAACTTGTTAAAACATTAAGGTTTGTCTTATATTTCATATTACTGTTTGAAATGTTTATGAGGATTTTTTATTACTTTTATCTAGATGTGTAATTCTTCTTTTGTGTTTTAATTTTCTTCTTTTCATTCTATATCTAAGAATTTCCATGT
>NW_025782898.1:0-32141 GCF_021130785.1 Homalodisca vitripennis | reverse complement strand
TAAAATCAATGGTTTGGGTTGATGGTAAGTCTAAAAAAAATTATTTTTAATTTGTGATATTAGTTAATAAATTAATAATGTTTTAGTTATTTTAATAGTTTTTAGTACCTTTTTTTTTTTCTTTTCCAAAACTGTTTTACAGCTCTGTTCATTGATTTTTACACAGAACCAATTAGCTAATCTTTTTTCTTTGAGTTAATTTATGTTTGTTTTTGTTGTTTCTTCTGTTGTTTTTTTATATCTGTTTTATTGTTATATTTATAACATGTTTTAAAAGGACTTATAATTCATTCGTTGGTGTAAATTCGTTACTTACGACATTTGTATAACAAATTCATATCGAATTGAAATATTTCAGATATGAAATATTTCAATTCCAATATATCTACAATTGATTAAGATTCTCATATTAATCTTCATAGAAAATAGCATTCTTCAAAAATAGACCCACTACTACAAATTTAATATTTTATCAAAGTTAAATGAAAATAATAGATTCTACCACACTGGCAACTTCTGTTGGATATTTCTTTTGTCAGATAAATTTTAATTACGTTTAGGAACTATTTTATGATTTATAAAATATCCCGGAAAAAATTTGTCAGGTTTTTCTCTAAGTATAAACTTTTCTACGAATTAAATTAATATTACAAATACAAATTAGCCAAGTTGGTCGCGGGCTTTTCTTGAGATTAGTGGTTAACACCATTTTCAGCAATGAATTTTTATGTATTAGATTATATTATTTACTGTGTTATACATACAGGAGAAGTAGGTATATTTTTTGGGCTCTGAAAAATAATTAATTTATTCTCATATTATTGAAATATAATTAAACATTTAAATATTCAATGAAAAACTAAATTTGAAATATTTTGAGCATTCTAACTTGTTATTTTTCTCTAAGTTCATACAATACGAAGTTGAGATACTTGATTTTATACAGACGACATGATGAACGGAACGAAATTAACCAAACTGGCCAACGAACTTATTCAGGAAATTTGTGATACGTACCAGTTTCTAGTTTATTGGGGGGTTTTCGTTTCGCTCCTGAGGTCATATTTGGTACATTTATGCAAACATTTGACTTGATTTCTTTCATGATGGTGATAGAAATAGGTTGATTTTGTGCATAAAATGTAGATTTAAAAAATCTAAAGGTTTTACCTCACTATCCCAATCATGACTAATTCATCAACTTACCGATATCTCAGAAAGTTTAAATTGGGCACCCTTATGGCTTAAATACAAAAAATTTTATCTACCTAACCACGAATAGGGCTTTTTAAGCTCTCCGTGATGCTATTTTCTTTGAAGATTTAATTATCTTAAGTTGTTCTTAAGTGGTGGGTTAGTCTGGTTATAGACACTTTTTGACAGTAGTTGGCTTCTCTATCCTAAGTTTGTATAATATAATTTCCTTGCTAGTGTAAAATAAAAAAATAATCTATAAATACACTGGCTGTAACTTAGGAATGAGATAATATTGTAGTTATAAATATTTTCTCACGAATTTAATAATTAATTAGAATTTATTAAGCTTCTAATATCATTAATTGCATTTCGAAAATACAAATGTAATGTATAGTATTGGATTTACAAATAAAAATCCATAGTTATACGTATATTGATTATTAGTAACGCTATACAAGTTTTAAAACCAAGATTATTCATTGTTGTTTTTGCCTACTGATCTTTTTATTTCCAACTAAGCTAATTTCAAATGAACAATATGACTGAAGTAGATAAACAAAATTTTCATGCCATGTACACAATAGAAAGGCTGAGTCAACTGAAATCCGGTTTTACTGTTTGGTCATAAAACGGATCCATTAAATAAAACGATCGCATCCAAACTCATTTCTCTGACGTTATGAAAACATTTAGCTCAAAAACTGACCCAATTCTTCATGAAATGGTTATGTAAAAATAGGCAAACCCACAGTCCTGTAACTTTAGGATTTCCGATTGTTACTGATTCACTGAATCGAACCATCTGTTAAATATTTATGTCAAGCGCAATATTTGTATATTAAAGTGAATAGAAATTTTCAGATAATATTACTGAGCCAATCATGTAAAACAATCTAATAAATAATATTTTGCAGGTACTTTACCTCGCCATTACAGGCAAATACATATGTATTACTATGATACTTATGTTAATTAATACAATAGTAAAAATTTGTTTTATAAATTTTCGAGGGAAACTATTCCAATTATAGTAGGCTGGAATAGCCGGCGCAAATAGATATCATACTCTTATAAGGTCGGAGAATAACAAACATTATTTTTCGTTTAGACCTCCTACTTTTAATTACTATATTCTTGGTATATAATTTACTCTTAATGACCCCAGTCATAACGAAATAATAGCACAACTACAAATACAGGCTGATTAAAAAAATACCACAAATATAAAAATTTGTATTTAATGGAAGAAAAATAATAGAACCTTCTGTTATACATCATTACAAAGAGTATTAAAAATAATGTTTATTTTACTCAAAAGCAAGCAAGTTTAGAGATGTTCAATATGACCCCCTCCTGACACTCGAGCAATATCAACCCGATACTCAAACTCATTTCACACTCTCAGTAGGATATCAGGCGTAACAGTCTGGATAGCTATTTTATTTCTTGTTTCAAATCATCAATGGTACCTGGGAGAGGTGGCCGAAACACCATATCCTTAACATATCCAAAAAAAATCGCAGGGGTTAAGCTTAGGGCTTCTTGAAGGCCAGTGATGAAGTGCTCTGTCGCGGGCTGCCTGGCGGCCGATCCATCGCCTCGGGTAGTTGACGTTCAGGTAGTCAGTCACGGAGAGAAAAATGCCAAAGTGCTGGGCGCTCAATCTTGCTGAAATATGAATTTTCTTCCAGTTCGAGCTGAGGGAACAGCCAATACTTCAACATCTCCAGATACTGTGGTCCAGTTACTGTAGCACCTTCGAGGAAAAAGGGACCAAAAACTTTATTTGCAGAAATTGCACAGAATACGTTCACCTTAGGCGATTCTCGTTCATGCTCTATCGTTTCCTGCGGATTATCAGTGCCCCATATACGGACATTGTGCCGGTTTACTTTCCCGTTTGTGTAGAAAGTAACTTCATCACTAAACACAATCTTTGAAACGATAAATTCATCTGTTTCCATTTGATATTTTTAATGGTCAGCTGCAGAAAGGGCTTGCACCAATTTCAGAACGTTAAGGTTTCATTACTAAACTTTTTCGAAGGACTCTTAGTACAGTTTGGTTAAGGAAGGTACAGCTCTCTGCTAGCTCTTAAAGTCGATTGAACTGGCCTGCGAACAAATGCTTGCTGGATGCGCGTTTTTTTCATCACTCGTGCGCGGCCGTCCAGAACTTTTCCCCCTTGCACAAACACCCACTCCCTATAAACTGTTTACACCAACGTTTTCATTACACTACCTATCAGGAGGTTGAACACCATACGTCGTTCAAAATTACACGCTGAAAATCTGTCGTCGATTCACTTCTGCCGTACTCAATAACACAAAAAGCTCTCTGTTTAGCAGTCGCCATCTTAGCATCAACTGACGCTGACGCCTTCTCAACAGAACCTACAGTGAACAAATGTGCAACTAAATTAAACTTTAGAGCTTACTTAATTCGCCGACAGATCGTGCTTAGCTCTCCTTTTGTCTCTGCAGAGTTTAAAAATTTCTAAAGTTGTGGTATTCTTTTTGAATCACCCTGTACTATCTACAAATAATTAGACAACAAAAATGACAACTCTCTAATCAATATTCTCTTTTCTGATCTTTCATTCTCTGTTCTCTAGCTTTCCGCTGGTGATTTAATCATCTGATTATGGCAAAGCTCGTTTATGGATGCCTCTATATTTACCCGCTCGCATCTTTTACTGCCTGCCGTAACATCACTTTACTTTTCTCTTTAAAAATTTTCCTCTTTACAACCCAGTAAGTTACTTTATTTTAAAGTAAATGAGATAATATATATTGCCATTATTTTTCAAAAAGTAATATATATATATATATATATATAATCTCATAAGTTTTCAAAAACAAAATATTATGAATATTGAAACTTTGTTTGCTTTTTGAGTCAAAACAAACAACTCCACGTGGTAGGATGCATAATACAATGAAGTTTTAAATAATAAAATTCCCTGCGTCAATGAAGATAAAATTCCCTGCACAATTCCAGACTGTTTGTAAATTAGCTGAAATCTGCACGTTATAGCCTCTACAGCTCAGTGTGTGGTAGATGGCGGTCAAATGCTTCTGGCAGCTATGACGTCTGTCCATATTCACAATTTCGTTTATTTTACAATCTGTTTGTCAGTTTCAAACCAATGCTTAATTCCTTTGATAATTATATTCTTGTTTTTTTTTACATTTACTTTTACAGGGTTAAATTATTGTTGTTATTTATTTACAAAAGAAAACGTTTTATAAAGGTTTTAACTCATTATAGCAACCAATAATATATTGGATGATGTAATACTATAGTAAAGGGAAACTCGAATAAGCTAGAATATTTTACGTCTAGTTTACTTCTGGTTTCAAATAATAACAACACTTAAAAGTCCTAAAAAAGTATACTTGTATCTGGCTGTATTAATTTTCCACGAAAAAAAGTTTGTGTCCAAAAATCTCTAGGTATATGAAAAACAGGAAATCTTTTAACATCACAACTAAAAATCAATCATACTTTTCATATACTTACTATAATTGGAAGTCTTTATAAAACAATAACCAATAAGTTCGAGTAGTAGAGACGTATAACTGAAAAATGTGCTGTACTACCATATTTATTAAAACTTCTTATATATAGTAACGTACAGAAATATATGAGTTGTATGAATATTATTTCAAATTTTAAATGTGCGGAATTCTACTTTTATAATAATAATTACTGGAATTAACAAATAACTTTAAACTGTTCATGATATAACTCTTATTTCTAAAAGTTTGAATGTGTTTAAGTATATGCCTTGTGAACTAGAAATAACAAGCATGTAATTGAACCCCAGCCGCACTTGAGTGTAAGAGTGTCTTTCTAGTAAATGTGGTATACAGATTTTATCTTTGAACAATACCTACGAGAATAATTACAGAGAGTGATATCAGGGGGTCAAGGGTGTCAGATCAAGAGAGTTTCATCAGAACCAGAAGGACTGATCAAGCTGTCCGGACGATATGTAAGTTCAGCCATAACATCACAGTGGTAATGTACAGAAATCAATTCCTGTAACATGCCCATGAAAATATTTCAGTCACGATCTGTTTGTGGAAATAAAATTTAATTTATTAAACAAGTTTATAACACATTTAAATAAACATGTATAAACTGTTTTCTGAGGAATTCAAAGCTCTTTGCTATATTTACGTTATACGTCTGTAAACTACTTGGAAAACTATGTTTTATCGTCTCCACTATCATGTTGGTTACTAACGGCCTACCAATAGACTGTTTTACAAGTTTCAACCATTCGTCTTGATATTCAGGTATTACAATGCAAATGGATATACTTCTGGGAGAACCTTCATTACACTTTCTTATTGAGTCTTCATTAATACGTTCTATATTGATTTTGTCAAGATACAATTTCTTTTGTTGACATTTCAAAACAGCGGATACAACCTTTTGAGTTTCTCTTTGCAGGGTTTCCAACCTATATAGTATCAGAGGTTTATTAACATATATAGTAATTATCGATGATGAAAATTATTAATATTTTTTTCTGTATATTATTGTTATAAAGGTTTAAGACATAGATACCGAAAAGGGATAACGTCATGTTTTATTAAAAAACTAGACAGAATATCATCACGTAACCTGGAAAATGCCATTGCAAATCGTCATGTTAATATAAAATGGTATTTGAGTACCAACTCCTAAGGTTGTATAATTGTATTGATTTACTTTTTATTTAGGTATTTAAAATTTTCCCTTCATTTCAATATTACATACTGCATTTAGTAATTTTATTTCCCGTTTTCATCCTGACACCGGCTACCCTAAATTATCCAGATAATTATATGTTAAAACTATGTAATCTCTTAAATTTAAAATCATATATTTAAGCCATTAATTTAATCATTTAATCAGCATTTAATCATGTATTCAAAGCCTTATAATTTTTCCCGTTAGCTCTTAATATTACAGGAGTTTTAAAACATATTAAACTAATGTAAAAATCATTAACAAGTAATTCCTCTGTAACATTTATACCACACGAGTAATCCTTTATTTTCATTTTATACACAAACAAATGTCTCCTCATAATTGTTCATTAAGTACTCATGAAACACAGTTGGGAGGTATGGTAGTGAAATAGATGCTGATCATAGCAATAACAAATCGTTGTATAATGTAAGGTTCTTTGGTGGCAACCGAAATTATCCCATTGATACCTGTAAGTTATAGGATAGCCAGTTATTGTTTATCAAACTGTCTTTTATCTCTTCAAGTAGATGTTAGTTATAATAGTGTATGTTAACTGTTTAAAAATAATATTTTAAAGTTTACATAGTCTCTACTATATTTGTTACCTGATTACATTTAAGATGACTCTATGAGAACAATTACTCGTTAAGGTAACGATATTTCATTTATTTCCCAATGCGCTAAACAGAGCGATGTAATAGTGTTACCAGACGACCATTGACATGATTATGAATGTTGAATACCTAAAGAATGTTGAACATTTACATGTCCTTTCGTAATTAATTACTAACTGATATTTGGCTATTTGTTACATTACGAGGACATACCTACATTGCAGGTATATCAAGAGCGTTATGTGTATCATACATTCGTGAATAGCTTACAGGTCTGCCGGATAACTATAACAACAGCCTCCCAAACACGTCCTTACAAATCTATTACATCCGTCCTTCTATTTTAGACAGTGACATTTCAGCATTATCAAACTAGATGGCCCTTGAATAGAAATGAAGCTTCAGGTAAAATATAAAATTATACAGGGTGTCCAAAAAAGTCCCGGGTCGGTTAAAATATTTTTCAAAATATTTAAAATAGAGCTACAAAAACCTTACACAAAGTTACTGGACATAAAAATCTATTTTATCACATATTCAGTGATCCGCTACTGTCTCAGGGGGGCGGCCCCGCTAGGAGCCCGAGATAGCTAGAGTTTGCAACTTAGGTTAATGTAAAAAAATACACAACTTTGAACGGCTGTCATTTTTTGACTCGGTTATCCGTCCTGAGGTCGGGTTTGCGGCTCTGTACTCTACTAAAAAAGACCTTTTATTTGATATGCATATAAACCTATGCTTACATTTAAGATTTTCTTCTGACTCCTAGCGGGCCGCCCCCCTGAGGAAGTAGCGGATTCACTGAATATGTGATAAAATAGATTTTTATGTCCAGGAACTTTGTGTAAGGTTTTTGTAGCTCTATTTTAAATATTTTTAAAAATAATATTTAACCGACCCGGGACTTTTTGGACCCAAATCTCTAGCCATCTTTGAACGGCTGTCATTTTTTTACGGCGGTTATCCGTTTGAGGTCGGGTTTACGGCTCTGTACTCTACTAATAAAGACCTTTTATTTGACATGCATATCAACCTATGCTTACATTTAAGATTTTCCTCTGAACTCCTAGCGGGCCGCCCCCCCCCCCCCGAGGAAGTAGCGGATCACTAAATATGTGATAAAATAGATTTTTATGTCCATGAACTTTGTGTAAGGTTTTGTAGCTCTATTTTAAAATATTTTGAAAAATATTTAACCGACCCGGGACTTTTTGGACCCAATCTCTAGCCATCTTTGAACGGCTGTCATTTTTTACGCGGTTATCCGTTTGAGGTCGGGTTTACGGCTCTGTACTCTACTAATAAATAACTTTTATTTGACATGCATATCAACCTATGCTTACATTTAAAGATTTTTCTTCTGACTCCTAGCAGGGCCGCCCCCCTGAGGAAGTAGCGGATCACTGAATATGTGATAAAATAGATTTTTATGTCCAGGAACTTTGTGTAAGGTTTTGTAGCTCTATTTTAAATATTTTTAAAAATATTTAACCGACCCGGGACTTTTTGGACCCAATCTCTAGCCATCTTTGAACGGCTGTCATTTTTACGCGGTTATCCCGTTTGAGGTCGGGTTTACGGCTCTGTACTCTACTAATAAAGACCTTTTATTTGACATGCATATCAACCTATGCTTACATTTAAGATTTTCCTCTGACTCCTAGCGGGCCGCCCCCCCCCCCCCCCCCCCCGAGGAAGTAGCGGATCACTAAATATGTGATAAAATAGATTTTTATGTCCATGAACTTTGTGTAAGGTTTTGTAGCTCTATTTTAAATATTTTGAAAAATATTTAACCGACCCGGGACTTTTTGGACCCAATCTCTAGCCATCTTTGAACGGCTGTCATTTTTTACGCGGTTATCCGTTTGAGGTCGGGTTTACGGCTCTGTACTCTACTAATAAATAACTTTTATTTGACATGCATATCAACCTATGCTTACATTTAAGATTTTCCTCTGACTCCTAGCGGGCCGCCCCCCCGAGGAAGTAGCGGATCACTAAATATGTGATAAAATAGATTTTTATGTCCATGAACTTTGTGTAAGGTTTTGTAGCTCTATTTTAAATATTTTGAAAAATATTTAACCGACCCGGGACTTTTTGGACCCAATCTCTAGCCATCTTTGAACGGCTGTCATTTTTTACTCGGTTATCCGTTTGAGGTCGGGTTTACGGCTCTATACTCTACTAATAAAGACCTTTTATTTGACATGCATATCAACCTATGCTTACTTTTAAGATTTTCTTCTGACTCCTAGCGGGCCGCCCCCCTGAGGAAGTAGCGGATCACTGAGTATGTGATAAAATAGATTTTTATGTCCAGGAACTTTGTGTAAGGTTTTGTAGCTCTATTTTAAATATTTTTAAAAATATTTAACCGACCCGGGACTTTTTGTACACCCTGTATATAAGATATTCCACACTCAAGTTATTGTTTCACCCAACCAAATTCACAAATTAAAAAATAGCTCTTTGATTAAGCTTATTTACTAAAGCTCAACTAAAAATTCATAATTGGCAGTAATTTTAGTTTCAAAGGTTGTTGTGAAATATGTTGATTTGCTTCTGGAAGTGAAAATGTTTATAAAATCCTAGTTTACAGCGGTAACGTATCTAACCAGAGTACAGGTTGTGCGGTAAATGAGAGTTTATGAGGCTGCACACGACGATGGTTATAGCAGACACTCTCACCACTGGACGCTAAGTATCTTACTCCGATATTTATTTTATAAACAGTGTCTATATTTTTACTATATAATGCAGTCATCAATATCCGATAAACTATAAAGGAATATAGTATTTTTAAGTGAATCGTAGATATATTAGTAATTGAGTCTGACTATTAAAATATTAATTTATGTTTAAAGAACATGGCACAGCGTAAAGTCATACTATAACATAGCACGTTATTGCTAACAAATACAATTTAATTCGAATACTCTGGTTTTAATAACGTATGTATACTTTTGAAAGTTTACAGTAACTGATGTAATGTAGTAACCCATCTTGATACGATTTCAACAGTTTATTTTTCTAATGACGTATTAAATATATAACCAACACAAATCATGGACATTAAGACTGTTCTTTTTCATACTAAATGTAAGATCTTAAATGAACTATAGTTCAAATAGATTCATATGAGGAGTTCTATGATATAATTTGAAGTAAGAGATTAGGAATTACTAAGTGGTTTTTGAAATGGTTTTTGTAGTGCAATATATATATAATATGAATTATATATATAAAATGATTAAAATTTAATATATCAGTATTTTTACCCCAATGCTGTGCTATATTTTAGAAAACTTTTATTGTAACGTTTTATGACTAGAAAACTAAGATATTTAAGTAAAACCCTATAATTAGAACCTTAATGTTATAATTTTCCATTACAAACAGAACGTTATCCTAAACCATTGTGTTATGAATCCGTTTAGAAAAACGTAATCGAATCAGATAAACAGACCATTAAATAAGAATATTAATAATACAATGATTTAAATATTTTGAAGTATAATTTGTAATAACATTAAAGATGTAATAAAATATTATTAATAAAACCAGACACATCTAAATATTAAATTACCGAACTTGTAATCTTTTTAATATACGTGATATTAAGTAAACTGACTGGAACTCTCTGCCGTTTTTAAATTTTTCACCTCGATATCAAAAGGACTCTTCAGACCAAAAAGAACCTATAAAACAAAGTTCAGGTCCCTAGGAGGTTTCTATCAGGCTTATTTTTAGAAAGCTCTGTAGTTAGTCCTTAAATTAGAACTAAATACACATTTAGCGGACATGTTTCATCTTACATTCCTATTGTAGTTCTTTTACTTTCCTGACCAAGAGTCTCCAAAAGTATACCCCTCATTTTAGAGTTCTCATGTTTAAACTTTTTGTTAGATCAAGACAACAGTTCACTGTCTCAAACCCCAAAATTTTTTTCTAGAAAATACTTCTACGATTTTCAAGGCTTACAAGATAGTATACCTCAAAGCAAGTATTTAAATCACAATACATAATTTAATTTTAAACTACTGTACTCTTTTATCTTTGAGTGCTTGAAATTAAAATAATTTCTTCCAGAATTCTCTACAGCTGTAGTTAAATATGAACACAAATAAATCATTTTTGTGTTTGTAATAGTTCAAATAATAGTTAATGTTTACAATTATATAAAATAATTCTAAAGCAGAAGAAAATCAACAGCATATTAACGAAAGCTTCAGCAGCTTGATGAAATAAACACATACGGCATGAGCGAGTTATCCTACACTAAGAGGTTAATAATATGGCTGTCTCTCTCTTGCCTGTTACTGTAGCTTTGGTTTACAATATGCAACATTATACCATTGTGACTGAAAATGGCGTCACATGCTTTAGTGTTCTGTTCTGTCCCATGGAGAATAATTCCTCTATATGCTATACAATTTATAGATTTAATCTCCGTCTCTAAAATTGTATATATATATATAATATTTATATATATATATATACATATATTGATATATACATATATATATATATATATATATATATATATATATATATATATATATATATATATATATAATATAATTACAGTTATGAAGATTATTTTTTGTAACATTTTTTATTTATATAACAGGAATAATGTACTTTTGATAGTTATAAGTAATCAGATAAGTGACCTAAGGTTTATGAAACAATGTTAAATTAATCGTAAATAGAACACCGAATGTCAAATATTAAGGAAATATTTTGGTGTTAGGGAGGGTCAGGTAATATCTTAATACAATATTACGTGTTAGTATTTCTCGACTGATTGAACATAACCGATGTTTGATATGTAAATTTTCCTGTGGCACTTTATTAAAAAGCTTAAAGTAATGAATAAGTCCATAAATCAGTAAATTATATTAATTATCATCACTGTTATAAACATTATAGAGCCTAAAAATATTACAGACATCGGCTGACATCGATGTCTCAGAAGAAGACTAGGAGAAGAAATCGGTTGGAAGTAGCTAGAGGAATTATTTGGGCAATTTCAAAGAATTAAATAGAGGTCTGACAGGTTAAAATGATGTTAGATGTTCAGTGAGCTATATATTCAAGGAAGCTATGTATCTCAAATTAAGTAGTACTGTCACGACCAGATAGTCGCTGTGATTTTAAGGCACTTTATATAAATTACACAGTTTATATGTGGTTAAGGGTATGTGTGTTTGTATATTGTGTAAAAATATACAAAAAACAACTGTGTATAAGAAAGTGTATATAATTTAAATTTTTTAGATGATTACAAATAAATTTAATTTTTATCAGGTTTAATTATATTAAAATTTCATTTTAAAGTCCTTCCGTCTTTTATTGTGTTGTTAATTTAACAAAAACTAAAACGTGTATGAGTGAAAGTTTTATTTGTATAAAAAACTGTATTATTTCGAGAGATTTTTCAACTATACCTAAAATGAGTGTTTTTTATAAACAATAACACAGAAATATAATTAATTGTTACATAAACTTTAACCAACCCCAGGAGGATGGTTCCGTTTCCATCGTTTGCGGGCAACTACCTAGAGAAAGGTGTTTTAATTGGCTTCCTGCATCAACGAGCACACCAAACGTTGGCTGGAAGAAGTTATTCAAAGAATAAAAACCTCTGGGAGACGACATCTCTCTGAGAGTGGGTCTGCGTAAGGACATCTTGAGGTCCACTAGGGTGTTTTTCAGAGCTCACCCGAAGCTTCTGAAGAAGACACCTGAAAATGTACTTTGAGATGTTCAATAAGCAGAACCCCAACCTGAATGTAAACGAGTGGAAAATCCTTCCATCCAAGCCAGATCCGAAAGGTTACGGATTCGTCTGCTTCCTGGACGAGGTCTGCTACAAGGCTGTGAAGGCTTCCAACTGTAGAGCCAACTTAGGACTCTGGCAGGTCCTCAATTGTCTCCTCGACAGTCAAGGACAATGCCACGAGTTCTACAAATCAACCTCCAGCACAGTAGGGCTGCCTCGGCAGCCTTCTGCCAGTTCTTCCTCCAGGAGGGATTTGATCTGGCATTGATTCAAGAACCATGGCTTCACCAAGGGAGAGTGGCGGGCCTAAATGAAACCAAAGGTAAGTTAATTTACTGTACCTCTCTAAGGAATGTCAGAACCTGCATCCTGTTGAAGAGAGGCTTGGATTTTCTAACCCTCAACGAGTTCTGCTCCAGAGATCTCACTGTGGGCACACTGACCTGGAAGAATGGAGGCACAGTGCAGAGCACAATTGTAGGCTCCGTATACTTGCCATATGATGCCAGGGAACTCCCTCCATCAAGAGACCTAGAGCTCCTGGTGGAAGAAGCACAAGCCAGACGTCAACAACTTCTTCTAGGTTGTGACGCCAACGCCCATCACTCTGCTGGATGGGGCAGCACCAACACTAACCCCAGAGGTGAGGCACTTTTACAATTTCTTCTAAGTAGGGACCTATTTATATGTAATAAAGGTAACCGCCCTACGTTCGCAACACGAATTAGACAAGAAGTTATTGACATAACAATCTGCACACAAGGTATACTTGGAATGGTTGATAAGTGGCACGTAAGCGAAGAGGCCTCATTATCGGATCACAGGTATATCCGCTTTAACTTGCAAGATGAGGCTGCAGAGGTCCTCTATCGCAATCCCAGGAGGACTGACTGGTTGGGATATAAGTCTGACCTTCAGTCACAGGTTGGGATCGGTAGGCGGAAGGGTGCGATGCTTCACAGACATAGATTAGATAGCTTCTGACCTGCAGAATGCTATAATCAATAGCTTCCACGACAATTGCCCATTGCGACGGGGGAAGAGTCGAACCAATACTAAGTGGTGGACTGTGGACCTCGCTCGCAAAAGGGCTAATGTCAGGAAGCTGTACAATCAACGCAAAAGGAGCCGTATCTGGGAGTCCTATCATAGAGCTCTAACAGAATACAGCCTAGCAATTAAAAAAAAAGCAAAACAAAGTTCCTGGAGGCAGTTTACACAGAAGGTAAATGAGTTAAGCGCGGCAGCTAGACTGCAACGCTTACTAGCCTCAAGTCCAACCGGTCACTTGGGATCTTTAAGGTCCCAGGGAGGTCAACACACACTTCCGGGTCTAGTGATAGCCTCAAACTTCTCCTTGAGACTCACTTCCCTGATTGTATCTTTGAGAAAGACGACACTGAAACGTCTGGTAACCACGAGGCAGGCTCACGGCCAAGAGCTTGTCGTGGTGGTAGCTGGGCCATTGCCAGAAGGATTGTCACTCTCTCTAAAGCCAAATGGGCAATTTCTAAATTTGCCCCTTTCAAATCTGCAGGAGGGGATGGAATCTTTCCGGCCCTGCTTCAACAAGGGCCGGAGAATCTCCTTACCCTTCTATGTGAACTATTCAGGGCGAGCCTAGCTTATGGGTACATACCACAAGTCTGGCGTCTCAACAGGGTGGTGGTCTTCATCCCTAAAAAAGGGAGAGCGGACTACTCTGTCCCTAAATCTTTTCGTCCCATCAGTTTATCTTCGTTTCTACTGAAAACATTAGAAAGACTGGTGGAGAGGCACCTGAGAAAGGGAGTTCTCTCAGACACTCCCCTTCATCGCAACCAACATGCATACCAGCAAGGCAAATCCTGTGAATCAGCACTGCACCAACTAGTCAGTAGGATTGAGGATAGCCTGTCCGCCAAGGAACTGGCATTGTGCACCTTCATAGACATTGAAGGAGCTTTCGACAATGCCAAATTCACTGCAATGGTAAGTGGAGCACAGCGACGTGGCCTCGAGCCAGCTCTGTGCCGGTGGCTTAGGGCCATGCTGTGCTCCAGACGGATCAGGGCCGATCTCAATGAAGTATCGCTTGTGATCGCACCCACAAGGGGATGTCCTCAAGGAGGCATCCTGTCACCTCTACTGTGGAATCTAGTAGTAGATGGTCTACTTGAGGACCTTACTAACAACGGAATCTATGTCCAAGGATATGCAGACGACATAGTCCTTATGGTACAGGGAAAATATACAAATGTTGTTGTTGATATCATGAATACCAACCTTCAACATGTACACAACTGGTGTCAGGGAGAGGGACTGAAAGTAAATCCCTCTAAGACAGTAGTTGTACCATTCACTAGAAAAAAGAACCTAGAGTCTCTTTCTAGGCTGAAACTCGCATCCACTCAGCTGGAGTGGTCAAAGACAGTCAAATATTTAGAACTGACTCTAGACCATAAGCTTACGTGGAATGATCATCTTAATAATATCCTGCACAAAGCAAAGTGGGCGCTCATGACGTCCAGGAGACTTGCAGGAATCTCATGGGGCGTAAAACCCCATATAGCACTATGGCTTTACAAAGCAGTTGTAAGGCCTCAAATCACTTATGGTTCATTAGTCTGGTGGACAAAGGTGAATCAGGTAACTGCCAAAGCCAAGCTTGAAAGCTTACAAAGGCTTGGCACAATCTTTGTAACCGGAGCATTTAGGAGCAGTCCCTCAGCGACCCTCGAGGTGGCTTTAGGACTTCTACCTCTTGATGTCCATATAAAAGCTGAAGCGCGTAAGTCAGCTTATCGGCTGATGGTTGCTGGCTTGTGGAGGAATGGCGCGTCTAACGCGAGCCATGGCGCCATCACTGAAGCTGTAAACCCAAGCGCTATTCTCGAAATGGTCTCCGACACAATGAGAACGGAGTTCGTATTCAATAAGCCATTCTCTGTTGACTTCTACTCCAGAGATGAGTGGAAAATCGCAAGATAACATCCCAACAATAAGAAAGAGCTTTGTCTGGTACACGGATGGCTCGCTTATTAAGGGTAGAACTGGATATGGAGTGTTTGTTCAATCCCCTAGAACTGCCCTTTGCGGCAGTTTGGGTCGGAACTGCTCCATATTTCAAGCCGAAATCTATGGTATCCTAGCCTGTGCCAACCTAGGCCTCACCAGAAGGTACCAGGAATGAACATCTGTATAATGTCAGACAGTCAGGCAGCTCTTAAAGCTCTTGACTCCAACAGCATTTCATCCAGGCTTGTGTGGGAGTGCTTTAACACTCTCTGCAAGCTTGGATCACGCAACTGTGTGCGTCTTGGTTGGGGTACCGGGCCACACAGGCATAGGCAGAGCAAGCATGCCCTACACCGGTCCAGAACCGAGTTGTGGTATAAGCAAGTCAGCCGCCTACCAAAGTATAAACAAATGGTCCAGGAAGACACACCGCTTGCGGTGGCAGAGTCACCAAGGACAAAGCCACTCGGCAAAAGACTGCTTGCCGATTCTAGCTCCGGATTCACCAGATGGCTGATGGGGCTGGGCAGGGATCGGGTTAAGCAAGTGATTGCCTTGATCACTGGACACGGCCACTTCAGGAAACACCTAAACACTCTAGGTTTACGAAATGAGGACTCGGAGTGTAGACTCTGCAATAAGTCTGAAGAGACTGCAAAACACATAATAACTGGACTGTGAGAGACTGGGAGCAAGGAGAAGGGCTCTTTTCGGTGATAAACAACCAGGCGACGAACCAGATGCTAGTATCGGGGAAAAGCTTCTTAGCCTAATTAAGGGCCACGAAGATAGGCTTACCCCTCTAACATCAAAGGGGCACACAATAAGCTCAGGTTGACGTGTGGAGGATCTATGAATCCACCCCAATATCCCAAAGGAAAAAAAAAAAAAAATACATAAACTTAAAATGTATATACTGTAGACCTTTTTTGTCCGATATAAAACTTTAAAGTTCAAGACCTTATAATCTCAAGTACATTTTAAATTAAACAAGATAATCTAAGTGTGGAAAGTTAAAATAAACGTAACACCAAACTTAGGTGACACAAACAATGGCAAACTTTAACAATTAAATCAGCCAACTCTAGTTGCGGCTCGGAAGTGATAATCAGAGACTTTTCCGTCGACAAATCTTTTATTAGTACTTCTTCATTTGCTCACTCATTACGTTCAACTATAAAAATTGCAAATATACATAAATACAACACACGTATAATAAATTAATCATAAATAAATAAATATGGCTAATAAAACTTGTTCAATGTTTCGATGTAATAAAAAAATAGGCTTCAATATACGTATGGGTAGTTTAGACATATCTATTTAATAAATTTAACAGCTAACTAACAATTATGATGAGCTGTTCTCTGCATAATATCATGTTATTTGATTTCCATGATGAAGTATAAATATTAGTTTTTATTAACTAATTTCTCAATGTTTCCTTTGAAATTATCTCATATAATACACCAAACAGGAAACCATTTTGTTATGAAATAGACATTATCAACTTTCGTTCTCTATCACCGACCGCTATTAGCACATAAAACGGTAAACCACAGCTATTAGTTTTTATAAGTTTTCGGAACACAGATTGTAACATAGGGAAACATGTACTGTAAGTCCCCTGGGCAGTCTAAAATGGAATTGTGTTTTAGTTTTGCTTTCTAACAGAAGCATAGTGATATTTGCATGCATAAAGAGTTAAAAGATGAATGAAGAATTATATGAAAACATTACGTTTTTAAGCAACCCATAAAATAGGTCTTTATAAAGGGATTTGTTCAAAAAAATTGATACATTTCTTTTGTTGAAAATGGCTTTGAACATGAAGTTATTTTCTTGCAAAACATAATTTTAATTAACACCATAGCACAAACGAAACACAATAGGGTAGACTAAACCCAATTTTAATTTGCTCATAAAATACCTGATATTTATATATCTGAAAAAATAGGTCACTAATATGTTAAATACACTCTAATTATTTTAAATAAGCTATGTTTGTAAATTTAAATTAATCCATGTTTATTTGTTTTAAAGTTACAGATTTTTGTAATAATATCCTTATTATTTTTTTATTTAAATTTACCTACTACTTAATATTTTGATTTGAATTATTGCTCTTTATTGAAATACCTTATAAAAATTATTCCAAGGCCGAACTAAATAATCATTCTTGTTTAACATTTTAAAAATGAATCTGCTCAAACTATGTTTAATTTTTATGCAACACTAAAATAATATTCTTACGAATACAAATACGTATTAATTTTTAAAAGGTTTTACGTTAATTACCCAGGCCTACAGAGTTGCACCAGACGGAGTAGTATAGGCTGAGAAACTAACGACCGTTACTTTGGTGCTTACTCGGCGCATTATACTTTGCTGTGCTCTTCACACATTACTTTATAGTAGTTGCTACACGATGACGTAGTCTTTTCTGCTCTTTACATGGAAATAACCTTCACATTTTCCTGGCTCTTTTTTGGAGTTCTTCTTAAACCCCACTGAACCTTTACTTGGGGAGTTATGTCTTGAAGAGTAAATCTCGATAGCACGTGTGGCTTTGTTAGCATTAGCTAGAAATATGTAAGCTTTAGAAATACTCTTATTATAATAGGCGTTCCTTATGATATGTTTTTGTGTACAGAGTAATTGTTGCATTCACAGCACCCACTATCATTCAAATTACGTAGTCTCTCTTATTCTTGAGTAATATTATTCATTTTGCCTCAGAAGAAACACTTTATTATTTAATTAAATATATTAAATTATCATCACAAGTATAAATAAACAGTATAAACAAGTAAAAGGGGATAAAATAATAAAGGGCTTATTGATAACACCTATTCTTTAAAAATGTGTTTATTGGACATAAATGCATCCGTGGGGTAGTATGCACCCCACACAATGAACAAAATATTCTTGACGGAAACACAAATGAAACGACATCTTTGATTTTGACTATTCAGTAGGGAAGAAGCTGGCCGAAAGGTGTACAGACGTTTAAATTAGACAGAGTTTAATTTTGCTTTCGACAGGTAACACAAGAGTGTCTGGAGTGGTATCCACCCCAGCTTGTTTGCCTGACGGTTACGATTAAAATTGTATAATATATGTGAAAAATAGAATGTGTGCAAAATATAATATCCAGGAAAATCATATCATATGGATCCTTCACTAACCGAAACTGCTAAAACTTCTTTTTTTACTTTCCTAATATTGAGAATCTACAATGAAGCCATATGTGGTATATAGATCGCTCTATGACGGAGGGCAGACCTGGCTATGGCGTGTGGAGTTCTTCATTGCTCTTACTGCACTATACTAGACATAGTAACTTCAAGGTTGGTATGTAAAATGGTTTACAACTTCATGCGTTCTAGCAAGTCTTAATGCAATATAACTCAGCTGGGTTAATAGACATTTTGGTTTTAGTAGCCATGAACTCGTGGACGAATCAGCGAGAAATGGTTTTAAGCTGTACTTTCTTAGACCTGAACCAGCTTGTGGTATAATCAAGTCAACAGCCTATCAAACTATTAGGAAATAGTTCAGAAATAAACAAAGTCATCGGTGGTACAGATTATCTGTGTAACAATTTGGCAAGAAGCTCATTAGAGGCATTAACATCCTGTTCATAAACTGGCCGATGAAGCAAAACAAGGAACGAATGATGAAGGTAATTTTATTTTACTACTTAATAAATCAAATTCTAAAAACACTTTCACACTTTAGGGTTCACAACCAAAATCCCTAAATGTAGACTATGTAATCAGTCGGAGGGGACTGGTCAACAGATTATTTTGGAGTATTATGGAGGCTCGAGGTTATGAGAAATTGGGCAGAAGCGGATCTCGTTAAATGTATAGGAGTAGACTGGCCCTACTAGCAAAAAAACTTTGGGGTGCGCAGGAAAACTTAAGTTTACCCGTTGGAAACTAGTGTCCCATGATATATAATATTAAGTCCAATTTATGTCCCTTGAGCCTTATGTCTCAGTGTTCCTAATTATGTACTTAAATAGTCACAACACTGTTAAAAAATTATTTAAGATACTTTAGGATATCTTTCTTATATCTTTCAAAACAGATTAATGTTTTGGAAATAATTTAAACTCACTCTATCCTCTTCATTTTGAAAATAAATGTGTATAATCTTTTGGTTTAAAATTATTACACATGAACAATTTAGTTCAGACTTTAATAAATATTTATATTATATAAATACATACTTATATCTTTTTAAATAAAAAATTGAGCACAGACACTTGAAAAAAAACATGAAATGATACAATAAAAAGACTTTGGAAATATCAAATAAAATTATTTTGAAGGTTAAAAATCAAAGTTATCAAAGTTATATCCAATGACATGCAATTATTTAAGGCCATAAACACACACACACACACACACACACACACAACACACACACACACACACACACACACACACACACACACACACACAACACACACACATATATATATATAGATATATATATATATATATATAGTTGTTATAAAATAAATCACTATAAATAATGCATTGAACATTTATTTTGTATTATTTCAAATTATTTAAAATTAGTTAAAAAATTATCAAAATTCAAACATTAACATGGTACAATACTTAAACTTAACAATTCTGTTTCTGAATTTTTAATATGGACGGATGCACCTGCAATAACTGTGAAGAAAATGAATATCAAATATATTTATGTAAGACTCTGGTACGTTCTCCGTTTAAACCACGATGACGAAATGTTGCTACACCACATATTAATTAAATCTTTTCATGGTTACTATATATTATGTTTTTTTAGTTTCAGTGTATCACAGGTGTTTTGCTTATACACTGTAACATTAACTTCAAGATAAAATATGACCGCATTTTGTCCCTGTATCGTTGCTGTAACGACACCTAAAACAGCAAATATCACTAACACTGTCAAAACTGCCAGGGATCAGATTGTAACTTGTTGATTCTGGTATTGTTCCCTTCCCCTGAGCACTCCCCAAACATGATTATGTTGTAATTTTGCTTTCTATTCCATTAGATGCGAGTGGATTAGAGTGCTGCACATTAATATACTACATTATTACAATGTTTGCTTTAAAATACATTATTACGATAATAGTTTTACGTTTGGATTACTAGAGAGTATTAAAAATATAAATTATGTAATTATTTAGTGATTATATCATATTTCAGCACTTAGGAACATAATTAATGTCATAAACCGTTTCCATGCTTACTAAAGAATTTTGTTTTAAATATTACACAATTTCCCGTATATAAACGTACCGAAGGAACATTTGAACGTCCGATTCTTTGCAAAACAAATACTTTTTGTGATTCAAACTGTATTAAAATTAAATTTACGCTATTGGTATTAAAAGAAATGTTATGAGATTAAAAGCCTTTCTATCTATGTGATATAAATATAGATATAGCTGAATGGCATTAGGGTACATCACGTGACATAGTCGTAAGAAATTGAGGTTTAATTTTTGTCACGAACTAAGAATAACAACTCATCCCTCTCTCTCAAAGGTATGATTTAATTAAACATTCCTTTGACGATATCATATCTCCTCCTACTCACCGACTTCATAAAGCTAAGTTTACCTTGATATGGCTTGATTATACTTACTTTAAGTTCCTCGAATAAAATAAAACCTCTTTCAAACTGGCAGCTTATATTCAGAAATAGTGACATTTTTGGCATCAATTATAAAAGTTAATATTACAGTGAATGTTAAAGCGCATAATCTAGCAACAATTTTTCTTAAGATGGGCTATTATATACAGGGTGGTTATAAATTATTGTACACATTTTAAGATTGAATAAATAAATGACCAATCAACTTAAAAACATGGAAATTGTTTTTATTAAATAGCAAATTTAAAACAGTTTTTATTACCACTGAAGGACAAAAAGATTACTGTTACTCATAATTTACAAGGAAAACTAAACTAAATTCCACGTGCTCTCCGAGGTTTGCACGCAAAGTTTGTAGTCTAAATTCAACCTCACACCATGTGTTTCTGAGCATTGCTGGAGTTATGATTCCAATAACCTCTCGAACTCTATTATTGAGTTTCCTCAATATCTTGAACTTTTTGGCGACGACTCTGTCCTTGACATAGCCCCACAAAAAAAAGTCTAAGGGTGTAATGTCTGGGGAACGTGGAGGCCAAGGAATGGGACCATCCCGTCCAATCCAACGACCAGGAAACGTGTCATTTAGGTAGTCACGTACTATCTTACCCCAGTGTGGAGGGGCACCATCTTGCTGCCAGTAAACATTTGGTTGTCTATGCTCAATTTTCGGTATTGCAAAAAGCTCAAGCATAACGAGGTATACCTCTTTAGTGACTGTCGGTTCTGCGAAGAAAAAGGGTCCTATCACTTCATCTATAGCCAATGCACACCAAACGTTTATTTTACGGCTGTCTCTTTCTTGTTCTCGAACATTATGAGGATTTTCAGTACCCCAAATCCTACAATTGTGTCTATTCACCTTACCAGAAACATGAAAGGTTGCTTCATCAGAAAAAATTACTTTTTTCAAGAAATTGCTTTCTCCAATGTTTATTGTTTGTTCTTCGAGGTCAAGTTAATCTAACAGCAAAATCGTAGCGTCGAGGTTTATCGTTAGGTTTTAGTTCATGTAATAACTGAATTTTGTATGGATGGAGCTTAAGGTGTGTGTGCAAAATTTTTTAAGACTGTTGATTGAGGTAATCCTAATTCCAAACTTGCACGCCGAGTAGACTTACCCAGGGCTCCTCGTAAACAATTCTCTTACTTGATCAACAACAGCTTCAGAAACTGGAGGTCTACCAGCATCTTTTCTATGTTGGACACTTCCCGTCTGTTTCAAACTGCCTATACCAGCGTTTTATAGAATTGTTACTCGGAGGATTGCGGCCATACTCTAAACGAAACCTTCTTTGAACAGTTATTACAGATCTGCTTTCATGAAACCAAAGAACACACCTTGCTTTTTCTTGCACACTAGCCATTTTGAAACTGAGGTTAGTTTAGTGTTTGTTTAGCCAACTGTAATTAACAGCTGGTGTGGAAAGATCCATTGTTGACCAGCTGACTATGTCACAACACAAGACATTAAGAAGAATCATACCTTACACCCACAGTTTAAGTGAAAATTTTTACTTTCTTTTTATAACTACTTTTTATAATTATTGTAATGTGTACAATTATTAATTTTCAGTCAGTATATAAAACTGTTTTAAATTTACAAATTTAAATAAAACAATTCCCATGTTTTTAAGTTGATTGGTTATTTATTTTATTCAATCTTAAAATGTGTACAATAATTTATAACCACCGTGTATGGTATTATTTTGAGAAACCGATATTGGTTGAAGTGGATTTCTCTGTTTTGGTCTTGTGTGCACACGGAGATCATGTAATCTGCGATGGAGATCTTAAAATGAAAACAATACCATCAAATCTAACAAAAACCCCTGAATTTTATCAGTCAACAAAGAAATAACCCAGAATATACACATACCGATGTGAGTGTAATATGTGTGAGTTATTTCAAATTAAGTATTTTATATTTTTTACTAATACATCTGTTGAATGTATTTTTCTTAATGAAATAATGCAGATGATATAAATAACCTTAATAGTTCTCTTTAGTAAACGGTGTATATTTCTTATTACATCACCAATTTTTTATTTTGGATCTGGTTTCTGTTTTATATATATACTAGCAGACCCGACAGACGTTGTCCCGTACAAACGTTTTTAATTCGAAAATTTTAAACTTTGATTGATCTGTATCAATCTGGGCTGTTTTTGATAAAAATGTCTATTAAAAAGTTATTACAATATCTAACTTCATTACATGTACATTTAATCACACTTCGACCAACCGATAGTGTGTGAGTATAACATGAGTGATGGTGAAATGTAGAGGATGTTTTAAATGAAAAAAACTTTATCTGAAGGCAAAAAAGTTGAAAAACACTATTTTATAACCGGTATATTTTTTCAATTTACAACTTAATTTATCGTAATTCCAATGAATGTACAATATTTTTTGTTAATCCTTCAGAAGTATACACAAACAAATTAGATGATTTTTCCAATAGGGTTGAAGTATAATAAGTGGCCTCCATTACAATCGAATTATTGATACTTCTGAATAGGCTATCTAAACTACTATCCGAATTAGATTTATAGTTATGTAAAGGCTGAAGTATAGAATAGAATAGAATAGAATAGAAAAGTGCTTTATTAAACCATTTGTTGTCTTTGGAACATGGTAAACATATTTACAAATATGAACTTTAATACATAAATTAAACGCAGAAAATGTCTCTTGTTCCACAATGAGATGCCGCACATAAGCCATGGTCAATGACCGTCGGCTGGTTGGCTTAAGAAACAATACCACGAATTAGAATTATATACAGTATTCAACTTAAACTCAAAATCTATATGTATAAAAAATATATATATATATATATATACATATATATATAACATAATAAACTTAACATAAATAATAACAATAATACAAACAAGAAGAAAATAACATAAATTAGTGCCGTGATGAAAATAACAAATAACTAATAAAAGTATACTTTACGTCTTATTATTTAAAGCTAATTATGAAAATTAATCAAAGATACATAAATTCAAGCAACATATAAAATATACAATTTTACACAAACAGATAATATTCACTTGCTTACACTTCTCGTAAACATCTATATGCTATAATAAATTTATGAAATAAAATGCAAAGGTTTCCGTTTATTAACTATTTATTTTAGAAATTAAAAATTAAATTCGTACATTAAAACCCAACGGTACGCCCACGTATCCTTCATATAATTACCCAAATTAGGCCAATTCCCTTCCATTGAGGTAAGATTCAAATTCGTTCCTATTTAAGGAGGTTTTACCGAGCCATTTTTTTCTGTAGTAATCAAAAATAGGGCAAGAAGCCACGTAATGGAATACGTCTTCGTTTTCGTTTTTATTACATAATGCAGCATAAGTAATTTTTGCCGGTTATCCAGGGTTTGTAATTTAAATCAACAAGCTCTGCTCTGACCTTAATTGCCCAAGACATAACTGAAACTTTCAAATTATCAGTGAGAAAGGTTCTGTTGCCCAGGTCAAGGTCAAGTGTCAAGTATTGTTTGTGATAAACAGACGTCCTGGCTCTGCCGACTGTATAGGCCCGCCAAACTGCCCGCTCTGCCTCCACCACTTCCGACAGTTGTGATTGCAAATCACTATCAATGTCAAAATTTAATGTTTTCCCCCACATTCCTTGCTAAAATTTTCCAATCTTTACACCAAAAAATATTTTTTTCTACAATTTGTCGAGCGAGAATTTTTGGTAGCCGCTCCTCAGGCAGACTCCAAACTTTTAATAAATACTTAATATTCAGAGATAAAGTAAACATATGCAACTTTTCAATTCCCGTTTCGAGATAAATAACATAGTTTGGTGTGTTTTTTTTCGGAAGTCGAAATAATTTTTTAATAAAGTTTTTCTGCACTGATTCTACGTATTCCATTTTCGGAGAATCCCCAGACCTGAGCCCGTAGCAAAAGTATCGACTTCACCACCGAGCTGAATAATGTAAACTTAGCGCTTACTGGGACATCAATGTTATTTATCAGTCGATTCCAAACATAATTAATTGCACATATTTGACGCCCTGGCTTTATCTTTGAAGTGTTCCGACCAAGAAAGAGACGATGTAAGAGTAATTCCTAAGTACTTGTAACTGTTCACAACTTCTATTCGTTCCCCGTTAAACCACCATTTATCATTAACACTCAATTTACCCCCCTTTCTAAAAACTATAATCTTGGATTTATTCAAATTAACCTTCAGATTCCATGTAGTACAATATATTTCTAGCTTTTTGATCATGTGTTGCATACTGGTGCTTGTTGGAGCTAATAATACTAAGTCATCTGCATACAGCAGAATATTGACGCGGTGTGTGTGTCAAAACTGCATCCTCCACCCAGCACTTCCGGAAGCTCATTAATAAATAATGAGAACAACAATGGACTGAGAATGCAGCCCTGCCTTAACCCCATTCCTGTGTCAAAACTCCTTGTTTCACCCTCTTGAGTCCAGACACTCGCTGACGTGCCGTCATATAAATCTTTTAATACTGCCACCATTACGTGACGAAATACCAAAATTTAACAATTTAAAAAATAGTGCTTTTCTATCAATTCTGTCGAAAGCGGCGGAAAAGTCCACAAAAAAAACAATATTAATTTTCCTTTCTCCATAGCTAATCTTAAATGAATCATACTAGTTAAACTAAAAATATTATCTATAGTTGAATAATTTTTCCTGAAACCAGCCTGGAACTCTGTGATTATTTGATGTGTATTCGCCCACTTGACTAAGCGATTGTTTAATAAACTTGTAAATATTTTGGCTACGCAATCAATGAAAACTCAATCCCCTGTAATTGTCTACACATTCTAAATCACCTTTCTTGTGTAATGGGAAGATAATAGATCTTTTAAAACTTGGCGGTAACTGCTGCCTCTCTAAATATCTTATTAAATACTTTTAAAATGTTTTTTAAAAAGGAATTAGGGGCATTTTTATAAAACTCGTACGGGACTCTGTCTGAACCTGGCGATTTATTTCTTTTCAACTTAAACAATACTTCATTAAATTCGCTCATACTATAACTCCGAGTCTAGACAGTCATTAGTAATTAGGGGTTCTGCATAATGTAAAGATCCCGCTACTAAAGTAGGATTCAATAAGTTTTTAAAATGTCTGTTCCATTCATCCAACGCTAATATTATCATATATCTTTCTATTTTTATTTCTAAAGTTATTTATAGCCAACCAAAACTATTTTGAATCAGAGGATTTTTGTAAATTATCTTATGGTATTACAATAAAAAGCTCTTTTACTATTTTTACATGTACTTTTAAACACCTTTTCTGCCTCAATGTATTCTAATCTATCGTTTACTGAACCCGATTTTCTAAATTTATTTAACAGTTTAAAAACCCTTTTTCGAGCTGCCAAACACCTATAATAATCGAACCACGGTTGTTTGTTAAAAGTACGGTGTTTAGGAGATTGGTTTGTTACGTTATCCGCACACTCATTAATGTACTTTATAATTTGATCAATATTTTTCTGGTTGTCATTTTCAATTGTAAAGTGCGAAGCAGCATGACCTAGCCTACGCTGATAAGCCACACATCTGCTATCATTCCATCTCGCTCTGGGCAACAGCGGGACCGGTTTCTCTCCTCCCTTGTCTCAGATATGTACCAACTTTTAAACACAATTCTATTGGAAAATGATCTGATCCTGGAAACCCTATTATTCTAAAAATCGTGTACCAAATGTAAACAAGCCGAGGACACCGCCGCTAAATCTATAACCGAGCTTCCCATAGCACCTACAAAAGTATACTGTCCTTCTTTGTCACCTTTAGATCTACCGTTTAAAAATAATAAACCCGTGATTGTCCAATATGTCTAGCAGCCTTCGGCCTTTAGCATTTATTGTCAAGTCTTTACGAACATCTATTATATTCTATATTTTTAAAATCTATTAAAAATTCTTCTGGTAAAATTTTGTTTCGATTCCCACTCGACCATTAAAATCCCCCATTATAATTAAAATTTTGTACAACATTTAAATTTAGAAAAGAGGCTAAATTATCAAAATCTGTGTTCCATTCGTTATAATTTAAATATATCGGCAAAAAATATAGTTGTTCGTTACTGTTTATGTTGTTATAGTGAACCAATGTGAAGTTATTATTTTCAATGAATGACAATTTGTTCGTATGGCTGGATTTTTTTATTTATTAAATATATTAGACCCCCTTTACTTCTACCAAACATTAGGACGCCCTTACAGCAAAAGTAAAATAAATGTTAAATTGGTAAAAATAGTTAACAAAAAAATCACGGTTCACTTTCACATACAAATGTTTCTAATAAAATAATTATATCGTAATCTAAAATAAAATTTACAAAATCATAATTACTAACCTTATTCTTAAGGCCACACACATTATACACAATAAACTTAAGATTCAGTTCGCCTCCCGCTCCTCCGTCTGTTTGTGGGATTGACCTGCCCGTCTCACACCACGCTAGAGGTGTTGGTCGCAGCTTCCTGAGCTGTCTCCACGCCGCCTGTCCTCGTACCCGAGTGTTCTGGTCGTTCTGGGGGAGTATGCTGCAGACCAGCTACAAAGTCCGTCAGATCTTGCCTGATTAACTGCTTGAGCCGTTCTACGGCCGTCTTGTCTCCCTGCCACCAGTTTCCCATCTTCCCCAGGTCAGCCTGCACCCGTCGATGATGAGATGATCATGGGCCAGCGGCATTCTGCGTCGTCCCGTAAGCCGCTCAACTTCAGCTCTGACTGCTACCAAAACAAGCACGCTTCCGGCGAACTTCGAGTGGGAAGTCCCGGGTGAATGGTGACTGCGGTGCCCTTCAAACACCGGGCTGAAGTATAATAAGCGGCCACCATCACAATCGAATTATTGATATTTCTGATTAGTCTATGTAAACTACCGAATTTCTTTATAGTTATTAAAAATTACAGTATAGTTATCGGAACTGCCCAACAGAATTTAACTTATCTAAAATACTAAATAAGTATTCCGTATAGGGCTGAAGTATAATAAGTGGCCACCATCACAATCGAATTATAGATATTTCTGAATAGCCTATCCATACTACTAAAATGATGAACTGAATTAGATTATAGTTATTTTAAAGTCTGAATTATAATAAGCGGCCAACATCGCAATCAAATTATCGATATTTCTACTTAGCCTATCTAAACTAAACCGAATTTTATTATCTTTATATTTATATTTCTTGTGAGCGTGTGTATGGAGCTGAACTCCTCCTTAACGGGTGGACCATCTTGGAATGTTTTACATTTTGATCCAGCAGAATGCACTACGATCACAGTTTCAAATGTTTTTCTATTTTAATTCCAGGTTATGTCCCCGTCAGTTTGTGCTGCCATCAAATTTGTGTGTTGTTTTGTAACATCATGTAATTATTGTGCTAAGTGCTAATTGTAATAATACATTAATAGAGATTGAAGATGTTTGAAGTACATAAAAAAACTATAGTTATTTATTGAAGTTATTGAACTAATTATGAAAATTTATTGAACGAAGTGAGTATATTGGTCGCATAACCTAAGTAGCATACAAATCACATGATTGAATAACTATTGTTAATAGTGTAGGAATTGGTTTTAAATAAAAATCTGTTGGCTAATCAGAAATATCAATAATTTGATTGTGATGGTGGCCGCTTATTATACTTCAGCCTTTAAATAACTATAATTCGAATTCGGATTGTCATTTTAGTAGTTTAGATAAGCTATTCAGAAATATCTATAATTCGATTGTGATGGTGGCCACTTATTATACTTCAGCCCTGTACGGAATACTTATTTAGTATTTTAGATAAATGAAATTCTGTTAGGCAGTTTCCGATACTATACTGTAATTTTAAATAAATATATAATGAAAATTCGGTAGTTTAGATAGACTAATCAGAAATAACTATAATTCGATTGTGATGATGGCCGCTTATTATACTTCAGCCTTTACATAACTATAATCTAATTCGTATAGTAGTTTAGATAGGCTATTCAGAAATATCAATAATTCGATTGTGATGGAGGCCACTTATTATACTTCAGCCCTATCGGAAAACCATCTAATTTGTTTTGTGTATACTCCTGAAGGATTAACAAAAAATATTGTGGCATTCAATGGCATTATGATAAATAAAGTTGTAAATTGAAAAAATATACGTTATAAAATTAGTTATATTTAAAATTACAGTATGGCCTAGTATCGGAACTGGCCAATAGAATTTAATTTAAAACCAATTCCTACACTATTAACAATAGTTATTCACACACATGTGATTTGTATGCTACTTAATTTGAACTTATGTGACCAATTTTGACTGCAGATTAAAAAATTTTAAATTACAACAAATTATTTTAAATCCAATTAGTTTAAAAACTTATTTATCTAAACTTTTAACAATAGTTATTCACACATAGAGACACAGCCTTTTGATTTGTATGCCACTTAGGTTATGCGACCAAAATACTCACTTTAATTCAATTTGCAAAAATGAGTTCAATTACTTCAATAAATAACTATAGTTGTTTATGTACTTCAAACATCTTCAATCTCTATTAATGTATTATTACAATTAGCACTTAGCACAATAATTACATGATGTTACAAAACAACACACAAATTTGATAGCAGCACAAACTGTCGGGACAACCTGGAATCAAAATAGAAAAACATTATGGCTGTGTTGTAATATTATAATATTTGCATAGAACAATCGTAGTGTAAAGCAAATGTCCAAAGATGAAGTTTCACCAATTATTGCATTACACTACTGATCAAGCACTTTACAATAATATTTTTCAAAATTTTAAATGTAAATAATTAATGTTCTGCCTCTTTGATGAACTTCAGCTGAAAGTATTAACAGCTGTTAAGTAACAGTTTCACATTTGTATTACGTGTCGTAGCGCAGTCTGGCGTATCCAATGTAAAACACTCCAAAATCAACAATTTTATTATTAAAAAAAATTTAATTAAATAAAACTATTTAAATTGGACCGAATTGTGAATCTAAACCATTCTCGGGATCCACCTGAAGACACACAAAAAGTTTCCATTAAACTCGGTCCACCCGTTTAGGAGGAGTTCAGCCCCATACACACGCACACACAAGAAATATATATATATACTACTAGCAGGACCCGACAGACGTTGTCCTGTACACGTTATAAGAATTTAATTATAGTTAATTAAAATTACAGTATAGTATCGGAACTGGCCAACAGAAATTTAATTTATCTAAAATACTAAATAAGTAAGTATTCCGTATAGGGCTGAAGTATAATAAGTGGCCACCATCACAATCGAATTATAGATATTTCTGAATAGCCTATCTAAACTACTAAACTGACAAACTGAATTAGATTATAGTTTATTTAAAGGCTGAATTATAATAAGCGGCCAACATCGCAATCAAATTATTGATATTTCTTAATTAGCCTATCTAAACTACCGAATTTTATTATCTTTATATTTCTTGTGTGCGTGTGTATGGAGCTGAACTCCTCCTAATTGAGTGGACCATCTTGGAATGTTTTACATTGTATCCAGCAGAATGCGCTAACGATCACAGTTTCAAATGTTTTCTATTTTAATTCCAGGTTTTCCTGACAGTTTGTGCTGCTATCAAATATGTGTGTTGCCTTGTAACATTGTGTAAATTATTGTGTGAGTGCTAATTGTAATAATACATTAATAGAGATTGAAGATGTTTGAAGTACATAAAAAACTATAGTCATTCATTGAAGTTATTGAACTAATTTTGAAAATTTAATTGAACGAAGTAGTATATTGGTCGCATAACCTAAGTAGCATACAAATCAAAAGGTTGTTTTTCTATGTGTGAATAACTATTGTTAACAGTTTGGTCACATAAGTTCAAATTAAGTAGCATATAAATCACATGATTAAATAACTATTCGTCCTCTTCCACAAAGACGTGGCATTTTTCTGTAAAAATAAAATTCTGTATAATAGTACACAATGAATATGAGTAACTTATTCAATATGTAATTTTAATTAAGGTAACTTCTAGATAAAAATGTATAACAACATAGACTACAGTATCTAATATACTAAATAAGTATTCCCTATAGGTATGAAGTACAATAAGTGGCCACCATCACATTCAAATTATTGATATATCTGAATAGCCTATCTAAACTACTAAAATGACGATCCAAATTATAGTTATTTAAAGGCTGAAGTATAATAAGCAGCCACCATCTCAATCGAATTATTGATATTTCTGATTAGCCTAATCAAAACTACTGAATTTCATTATAGATATTTAAAATTACATTATAGTATCAGAACTGGCCAACAGAATTTAATTTAAAACCAATTCCTACATTATTAACAATAGTTTATTGACACATGTGATGCTCCTATTAATTTAATATTACAATTAGCACTCACACAATAATTTACACGGTGATAGAAAACAACACACAAATTTGATAGCAGCACAAACTGTCGGGAAAACCTGGAATTAAAATAGAAAAACATTTTGAAACTGCGATCGTAGCGCATTCTGCTGGATCCAATTTAAAAACATACCAAGATAAAAAACAATTTATTTATAAACCAAAAATTAACTGATCAATCACTGCACACTTAATATTTACCAATTTCAGTTAAAAGTGTATTTTACTAAAACTTCCAATTTTATATCTGGATAACCTCTATTGATATTCTTGATTAGCCTAATCTAAACTACCGAATTTCATTATAGTTATTTAAAATTACAGTATAGTATTCAGAACTGGCCAACAGAATTTAATTTAAAACCAATTCCTACACTATTAACAATAGTTATTCACACATGTGATTTGTATGCTAACTTAATTTGAAACTTATCTGACCAATTTTGACTGCAGATTTAAATGTAAAATTACAACAAATTATTTGAAATCCATTAGTTTTTAAAACTTGATTATCTAAAATGTCAACAATAGTTATTCACACATAGAAACACAACCTTTTGATTTGTATGCTACTTAGGTTATTTGAGGTAATGCGACCAATAATCTCTATTAATGTACTATTACAATTTTAGCACTCATACAATAATTACACAATGTTTTATTTTTTATTTTTC